>NW_007174137.1:615025-653037 GCF_000164805.1 Carlito syrichta
GATTTTTTTTTCATTTATTGTAGAGATGAGGTCTCGCTGCCCAGGCGGGTCTCAAACCCGTAGGCTCAGGCAATTCACTCACCTCAGCCTCCCAAATGTGCAGGATTACAGGCTGAGCCACCGAGCCTGGCTATTTCTAGGAAACTTTTAATTTCTGTTTTGATTTCTTTGTTGACCCAGGAATTGTTCAGTATCATGCTGTTTTGTGTCCATGTCTTTGTGTATTTTGTAGGGATCTTGTTGGTGGCAATATTTATTTTTATTCCACTGTGGTCTGAGAAGATGTGTGGTAGAATTTTGATCTTATGAAATTTGCTTATGCTTGATTTATGGTCGAGGATTGGTTGATCTTGAGTATGTTCTTGTGGTAATGAGTAGAATGTTATTCTGTGGTTGTGGAGTGGAGTTTTCTGTAGGACTCTATTAAGTACATTTAGTCAAGCATCAAGTTGAGGTTCCAAATGTCCTTATTGACTTTTTGCCTTAATGATCTATCTGGGGTTGCTAGTGGAGTATTTAAGTTCCCATTTATGATACTGTTAGAGTCAATATCTTTTTTTTTTTAACCTTTCTTAGTAGTTTTAAAAACCTAATACTTTTTGTGTTGGATTTATATATGTGTAGGATGGATCTTTCTTGTTGCTGGATTAGATCTTTTATCATTATGTAGTGAATATTTCTTATCTAAGAATCCACTGCACTCTGAATGAGGTTTATGTAGAATTAAGGTGGCTGAAGACAAAAGGGAAAGGCAAGAGATTTTGTCTGATTGAGTCACTCAAGCAGCCACAGTACCCAGACCAGAGCTACCACAGGATTAGTATAGCCATAAACTGTATCACTCAAATGGGAACACTTTCATCTGAGACAACTGCTACATTGAACAGAACATGAGGTCTTCCCTGACAAACTGGAGATAGCCATATAGTAGGTATTTATTACTCATTGGATGATTAAATAAATGAATAAGACTATAGCCAATCTTACGCTTGTTCTAAGGAATGCGATGGACAAAGGTCAAGAAGTCATTCTGGGTTGTTTCAGGTGGTAATCCAAGTGATGGAAGTTGTGAAGTGATGAGTTTCAGCTTTTCATAAGGTCTGACCTTGAGACTTTGAAGGAAAAGCTCTGCAATCATTAAAGCTATCAAACAGTATTATAGGTGGTCTTGGAATGTAGTCATTAAAAATATTCTCAAAGTATAAACATTATATTTATTTTCAGATACACATTTACCCCTAATGCTTTTTTAATAAAAGAAAATAAGACAAAAAAAAAGACACTAGAAAAACAGGATTTGGAATGAGAATGTAAACTCTGAGACTAGCCCTATTTCCTCAACTTACTCTGAAATATTGGAAGGCTACTTACCTTTCTATAATATCTTGTCTATAAAATTAACAAAAGAAGGCACTTGATAATCTATGACTTTCTCAGCCCTGCCTATCTACCTAACATTCTTATATTAAAGAAAGAGTAACAAACTCTAGATCAAAAACCTTGTTTCCAAAAACAGAGGGGTGATAAATAACATTTTTTTTTAAAGAGAAGAAAAGAAAAATTTTAAAGAATTGGTTCAAATAAAGGTAAACATTTTCTCAGACCAGTAATGGGTCATAAATGCAATATGATAATCAGGACATGCCTCAAACTGGGCTTGTCAAGTTTGGGGTCTGGAAGCAAGAAGTAGCGATTTCCACAGAACAGAAGAAGCAAAAGTACTGAATTTAAACAAGGTCTAAAATCAGACTCTGCCAAGAATGTAGTGCAGCCCTTCTGATTTTAAAAAACAGGCTGAAAATTTCTCCTACCAACAATGTACTACTTGCCATCCAGGGTTGTAGTATGGGAGGAGCTATGGGCCTAAGGATGCAGAGGAAACAGGCATAGATTCCAATTTTGAACTGTGGCAAGCTACTTGCTGAATCAGGGACTGGATCTGAACTTTGAGCTGCCTTTAAAGACTTGTTCTAGATTGGGACCCACTGAGCCGAGGAGAGGGAAGTACAAAACTACCAGGGCAGGGAGGGGTAGGCACAGATGGGAATCCATGGACAGAACCAAATATAAGAATCCTTCCAGACTAAAATTAATCCAGAAGTGTAAATTCCAAAGCTCATGAAAATAATGCAATGCTAAGAAGGACAATTCACAATAAACAATTAGAAGGGAATTAAATTTATTCCACGTAAGTTCAAATATTGTAGAGCAGCTTGACAAAAACTATAAAATAAATATACTATGGATTTCAAAGGAAATTAAAAAATGCATTGATTTCTTTAAAAAGAATGAAAATTTATTAAATAAAAACACTTAAAAGGAAGACAAAGATAAAGATAAGAAAAATAAGTTTAAAATCTTAAAAATGAAAAGTAATCATTAAAATGAAAAATAATATATAGGATAAACTTAAGACTGGATGCAGTCAGAAAACAAATGAGTAAACTGGAATATGGGACCATAGTGCATTAAAGATATAAAGACATGAAGAGTAGTTAAGAAACATCACAAATTAAGGTGAAATGCTCTAATACTGATTTAATAAGCATTTTAGAAGAACAGACTGGAGGGAATGGAAGAAGATCTGTATTTGTAAAGCTAATTACTGACAACTTTCCAGAATTACAATTATGCTTCAAATATAAGCAGAATAAAGATAAATTAACAACTAGATATATTATAATCATACCTCAGATCATCAAATATAAACAAATCATCTAAAAAAAAGTCAGAGAAAAAATAGACTTTGCTTACAAAAAATGACATTTCAACTAACAGCAACAATCCTTTGCCAGAATTATTTGGCATTAATTCATGCCAGAAGTTTATAAAATATGTATCTTCAATGATAGAAGGAAAATAGCTGTTAACACAGAATTTTATTCCCAGTAAAATTCTTTTGTTTAAGTGAGGTAAAATGATATTTATAAAAATATAATAATAAATACAGAAACTACCCATAGGTTATCATGCAAATAATTGTAAAAGGATATGTTTCAGTAAAAATAAAAGTAAATACAGATGAAAGGTGCTAAGTGTGTGAAATTATGGTATATACTAATATTGATTTATTATGTCTAAAACTTATTAAGTATTAAGTAAATTAACTTTAAAACATTTTTTGCTTAATTAAAAGAAGGTAAAACTGCAACTCTGAGCACTAGTAATACATATGAGGGAGAACTCCCCAAAACAGAATTTATTTATTTAAAAATGTGCATTTATTTTTACGTGTTTAAACTTCAGTCACCTTTAAAGTATTCTCTGTTTAATGCAATACACCTATGGAAATACTTTCTTCCACTGCTCAAAACAGTATTTTAGTTTGTCAATTTTGCTGCTTTTTAGTGCTTCTGCCATTTTGTTTCACCTCTTCCACAAAATGTTTCCCTTTGATGACTTTTTTATCTGGGGAAATGAAAAAAAGTTGCTCAGGGTGACAGTGGGTGAACAGGGAGGGTGGGGCATGGAAGTTATGCCATTTTTGGTCAAAAACTACTGAACACTCAGAAAACAAAATTTTACTGCCACATGTTTATGTTAATCACCCATCAAGAAATGGGCAAATGCGTTGAAAGAATCTCCAAAAGAAATTCACTGAAGTCAAACCCAGCCTCTCATAACATTAGCTGGAAACCTCTACTACACAGGACCTATTCTTAAAAAAAAAAAAAAAGATAATTCCAGTTTTTTGGGGGGTCTCTTCTTGTGTTAGATGATCAATGGGAATGTAAGACACACTAAAGGTCTTATTGTGGCTGGAAAGATAGAAAAATATTGAATATAGATATTTATGGAATTTTAAAAATCTAAATCCTTAAAAGAATATAAGAATCTAGAGTTTTTATATATTTAATACCAATATATGTTTTTTATATATATAAGAAATGATGCTAACCAATATATGTTTTATATATATATAAGAAATGATGCTAAATACAGTAACGATAAAATGGCAGGAATTACTCCAATTCTGCCAGTAATCATATTAAATTTAAATAGGTAAACTGTCCAATTAAAGAGATTATTAATTTGTAATTTAAAAAGTGAAGTAAAATCCACTATGTTGTATTCACAAATATCTGTCTGGGGATGGGGAAACACCTCTTATCAACAGGGTGCCTGAATGAAACGTAATTGTACACCTAACCCTTAACTGTACCCCATAAAACCATAATAAAAAATTGATAAAAAAAATACAACAAAAGCAAAATCATACAGAAAGGCTGAGAACAAAATGATGAAAAAAGTTATTTCATGTAAATTACTAACCACAAAGTACTATAGCAAATTGCTATCAATCAAATAGAATTTAAGTAAAAGGACACTGAGAGAAATAAAAATTATGTATTAATAAAAAAACAAATTACAAATTTGTATTCATTTAGTATCTTAGCTTCAAAACATATAAAGAGATAACTGACAGAGATACAATGAGAAATAGACTAATCTGCATTCATTGTGGATTTTTTTTTTTTTGAGTTGGAATCTCACTCTGTCTCCCAGGGTGGAGTGCAGTGGCACACTAACAGCCACCCCAATGTCCACGTGATGGGTTCCAGAGATCCTTCCACCTCCAAGTAGCTGGAACTACAGGTGCGCGCTGGCGCACCTGGTTAATTTTTTAAAAATTCACTGTGGAGGTGCCGTCTCGCCAAGTTGCCCGGGTTGGTCTCGAACCCACGGGTCAGGCAATCCCCTCACTTCAGTCTCCCAAAGTGCTGGGATTACAGGCTGAGCCACCAACTCTGGCCTGCGGATTGTTTTTTGAATTGGAGTCTCACTCTGTCGCCCACACTAGAGTGCAGTGGCCACTCCTGGCCACCGCAGCCTCGACCTGCTGGCCTCCAGCGATCCTTCCGCCTCAGCCTTCCGAGTAAACGGAATTACAGGCGCGCGCTACCACGCCCGGCTAATTTTTTGATTTATTGTAGAGATGAGGTCTCGCCTAGTGAAGTTATCTTCCTGGCTATCAGTCCTTTATTCGTCATGATTGATTAAAACATTCAAGAAATATCTGTTTAGGACATAATTCACACCCTGACTGAGCCCTAAAATGCAAAGAAAAATAAAATGTGGTATCTACCCTCAAGAGGCTAATAAATATAACCTAGAATAAGAGGAAAAGAGAAATAAGTAGATTCAAGAAGTAAGAAAATACAAGAAAAAGGTACCCAAGGAAGGAAAAAATGAATAAGATAAAAGCAATGGCTGCATGCTAAAGTAACTCCCAGATTACTTTCTCAAGCTACATCAGTACAATATAATTTATAATTCACTAAGAGCTATACAGTAAATTTAGATGTAAAAATAAAATAATTATATTAGTAGTTGTATACTTTAAAGTATTCTGATAAACTGGAGAAAAATCAATTTTGAACTTTGTTTTTTTTTTTGAGTTGGAGTCTCACTCTGTCTCCCAGACTGGAGTGAAGTCGCCGCTTCTGGCTGCCGCAACCTCGACCTGCTGGGTTCCGGGGATCCTTCCGACTCAGCCCTCCAAGTAACTGGAACTACAGGCGTGCGCTACCACACTCAACTAATTTTTTGATTTATTGTAGAGATGAGGTCTTTCCAAGTTACCCAAGCAGGTCTCAAACCTGCCGGCTCAGGCAATCCACTCACCTCAGCCTCCCAAAGCGTGGGGTTACTGGCTGAGCCACTGAGCCCGGCTGAATATTATTATTATTATTTTTTTTTGAGTTGGAGTCTCACTCTGTCGCCCAGACTGGAGTGCAGTGGCCGCTCCCGGCCACCGCAGCCTCAACCTGCTGGGCTTCGGTGATCCTTCCGCCTCAGCCTTCTAAGTAGCCAGAATTACAGGCATGTGCTACCACAACCAGCTGATTTTTGATTTATTGTAGAGATGAGGTCTTGCTGCCCAGGCAGGTCTCGAACCTGCGGGCTCAGGCAATCCACTCACCTCAGCCTCCCAAAGGCGCGGGATTACAGGCTGTGAACATTATTTTTAATTGAAAGAACACTGCTATGTCTTCGTTCCAGACTTTTTTCTTTTTTTCAGGGTATTTGAATTGTTTTCCATAGTTAATAGTTGATTGTTTTGTAGTCAATTCACCAGTGTATTCCTTAAAATCTAAATACCTAGCAGGCATCTGGTTTACTGGAAGGATTATAATCCACCTTAAAATGAAACTATTTGTTGACATTTTAAAATGATTTATTGCTAAGATGCTGCCAAGGACTTTAAAAACTCCAATCCTGCAAAAAACAGCTTGAAGTAGGTGAACAAAAATAATTTACATTACTCAAAAAAGGCATTTTTTCATTTAATACCTAGGGTAAATTAATTGAAAATCTAAAATTATACTGTTTTCCTGTAGAGTACGAAAAGGGATTATAACATGAAAAAAAAATTGCAAATCTGAATACAACATACCTTTCTGACTCACAATTCCATTGTCATCCCTTCCTATCAGGTGATATTTAGGTCTGTGTTAATGGATTAGGGCCATTGATCTCAGTTGGAAAGCATGAGTCATTCTTGCTGATCACTGTGTGCTATTGCCAAAACCACCTTCCTTGCTAGCAAAATATGATTCTATTGAAGTCTGTCCCAAATAATCATCTGTACAAACAATGATATGTGGTTTTAAACTTGAAGCATATTTTCTAACCAGCTGAACTAACTCTTTTATTTTACTTTTACTTGAGAGCAGTGCTACATGCTGTGACTTTTTTCATGAAAAAAATAAAATTTTGTTTTAAAATAGAATAGAGCGATGGTTTATTTGGCCATATTCTGGCTGCTTATCACAGGAACAGCAAGCAATTTATGTCCAAGATTCACCACTCTCAAAAAAAAAAAAAAAAAAAAAAAAAACTAGATTAATGGGATCCTTTTGACATGTTTTAGATGGGAGGCAAGATCAGAATACTAGTTCACTTATTCATTTAACAAAACTTTATTGAACATGTAGGAGATGAGAATATGAAACTCCCAAATATGTCTCTTTGGCATACGGTTTGAGCTGGTTATTTGGAAAAACTGCAGACACAGGAAAAGTTAGGAAAACAGAGTAAAACTTACTTTCTTATGAGAGAAATTTACATCTATAAAGGAAATCTCCATTTGTAAGGGTGTCTCCATGTGACAGAAAGATGATTAACTCTGTAAGGATGTTTCCCTCTAGGTACCAGAAAGAGATGATAAACCACTGCACCCAACTAAATTTCCCCGGTTTAATGAGATTATAGGAAGAAAGCTCAAGACAATTGCATTCCTTTTGAAGAAGTTTCTCTTAGTCAGATAAGGGAGCTACAGAGAAAGAGAATTTATCTAAAGATGAGGAAACAAATTTGGAGAATATGCTTGCCCAAGTTATTTGACCATTTAATGGTATTATCTTTTTTATGGACAGTCATCTCAAACTTTCTTTCTTTCAACCTCCTTTTTCCTTTAAGTAAAATTTCTTATCCCAGATGGTCCAGTTCTGGCCATCTTGATTGTTATTTGTGGATACTGCATTTCTTATTTTTTAAAACCCCACAACTTATGTCTACGGGTTTTCTGAAATGAAAAATTATAAGCAAAATTCACATCTAAAGTTTCCTGTGGCTCAGAAGAACTGTCTCAAATACTTTATAGAGTTCCAATAATACCAGGGACACAAAGAAAAGAAGTGTTAAACAAAACTTACTGAAAATAAAAACATGCTAAATATTGCCACAATATAAAGAAGGAATAGATTTTACTGCAGGGAAGGAGATATAGTTTCTAAAATTCATCATAATTTAAAGATTCTTATGTTTCCATTTTCTCTAGGATCCTTATAGCTTCAGGTTTTACATTTAGTTCTTTAATTCATTTTGAGTTAACTTTTGTATATGGTGATAGGTGGGGATCCTGTTTTATTCTTCTGCATGTGGTCAGCTAATTTTCCCAGCACTATTTCTCCTTTTCCCAGTGATTGTTATTGGTGGCTTTGTCAAAGATGAGTTGGTTGAGAGACTGGCGTTTTGCTTCCAGAATCTCTGTCCTCTTCCATTGGTCTAGACGTTTAATCTTGTACAAATACCAAGCTGTTTTGGTTACCGTAGTCTTGCAATAAAGCTTAAAATCTGGAAGTATGATACCTCCCACCTTGTTCTTTTTGCTGAGGATTGTTTTGGCTATTTGTGCTCTTTCTTGTTTCGAATTTCTCTATTGCCATTTCCAGATTTGAGAAAATTTATGTTGGTAATTTGATGGCTATTGCATTGAGTCAGATTGCCTTGGGTGGGATGGGCATCTTGACAATACCGATTTTTCCAATCCAT
This sequence comes from Carlito syrichta, assembly GCF_000164805.1. Taxonomy (NCBI): domain Eukaryota; kingdom Metazoa; phylum Chordata; class Mammalia; order Primates; family Tarsiidae; genus Carlito; species Carlito syrichta. The sequence goes on from NW_007174137.1 coordinate 623,303, forward strand.
AAGCAGGGAATGTTTTTCCACTTGTTTGTGTTATCCTTGATTTCTTTTCTTTTCTTTTTTTTTTTTTTAACAAGGTAGTTGCATCTTTCATTAGTTGTTTTCTTTTTGCTGCAAAGCTGTTGCTTCACTATATAAAAACAGCACAACAAATGCAGTATGATGCAAGATTAAGCTAGTGTGGTTCTTTATCTGACACTGTACCACCAACAAAAGCCTCTCCACTCCTGGTTATTTCCAAAGGAAAGATCAGTAACTATTTTGACCCAAATTCAGGTGTGAATGTAAGCAAGTTACCATGTTATGTAAGGCTTAAGATAACAAGGTTATCCTTAAATTACATAGTTTTCATAACCAGCCTTACAATGGATATTTCATTAATTCGGAATACTAGGGCCTAGTCTCAACATAGAGAGTGTTGTGAAAAAGATGCATACTGTGCTTATTTGTAATTCTTAGATGATTAAGCAGAACTTTTTCTCATTAGCAGTGTTGAGTTTCTTTTCCCATCAGTATCGCTAAAAGTTGCTATTTTAAATCTTCCATCCACCACTAATTTAAGACAACTATGCTTGGCTGGACTCAGTGGCTCAACCTGTAATCCCAGCACTTTGGGAGGCTGAGGCAAGTGAATTGCCTGAGCCCGCGGGTTCAAGAACTGCCTGAGCAACTTGGCGATACCTCTTCTCTACACTACATCAAAAATTAACCAGGTGTGGTAGCACACACCTGTAGTTCCAGCTACTTGGAAGGCTGAGGCGGAAAGATCACCGGAGCCCAGGTAGAGGCTGCAGTGGTCGGGAGTGTGCCACTGCACTGAAGTCTGGGTGACAACTCAAAAAAACAAAACAAAACAAAAAAACAAACTATGCTGGATGCATAACTCATTTTAAAGGGTTACTCAGTGCCATCTTGATCAACCAAACATCTTCACAAGATTCGTTGACAAGTCCTGCATTTTCTGCAAAAGCTTCATTAATTTCAGTTACTTCTGATAAAGGAGCATAGAGTTCACTAGCAGCTTTCACACTTTCCAAAGCACCAAACTCATCTTATTCAATTTCATTCCAACGTCAGGCAGACTACAGTAAGCAACATCTCCCTAATCTTCCTGTGAAAAATTGCCCATTCTAACTGTTCCAATTTCGTTTTCTGTTTTTGGGTTTTTTGTTTTGTTTTGTTTTGTTTTGTTTTTGAGGTGGGGATCTTATTCTGTAGTCCAGGTCAGAGTGCAATGGCATGCTCATGGCCACTGCAGCCTCGACCTGCTGGGCTCAGGTGATCCTTCCAAGTAGCCGGAACTACAGGTGCCTGCTACCACACCCAGCTAATTTTTTAATTTGCTGTAGAGATGAGGTCTCACCAAGTTGCACAGACTGGTTTCGAATCCCTGGTTCAGGCAATCTTCTCGGCCTCCCAACGTGCTGAGATTACAGGCTTGAGTTACTGTCTTTTGCAAGTTCTTCTTGTACCAAAGTCATTTATCAGTGTGAGGAAGTTTTTGACAGACTTCCTAGGGTTTTCAAGGTATAGAATCATATCATGCACAAAGAGGGATAGCTTAAATGCAAATCAAAGCTACAATGAGATCTCATCTAACTCTGATAAGGATGGCTTTCATTAATAAGTTAAAAAACAACTGATACTGGTACACGTGCAGAGAAAAGAGAATACTTCTATACTGTTGGTGGGAGTGCAGGCTAGTTCAATCTCTATGGAAAGCAGTGTGGAGATTTCTAAAATAACTAAAGACTGATCTTCCTTACGATCCAGTAATACCACTCCTAGAAACATACCTGGAGGAACATAAATTGTTCTACAAAAAAGACACCTTCACATGCGTGTTTATTGCTGCTGTATTCACAATAGCAAAAATATTGCCCATCAAAAGTGGACTGGATAAAGAAAATGTGGTACATATACACAATGGAGTATTACTCAGCCATAGAGAAGGACAAAATCTTGGACTTCACAGCAAATAGAATGGAGTTGACCACCATCATACTAAGTGATATATCACGGAAACAAAGAAATGAATGCTGCATGTGTCACTGAAACAAATAAATGAATGTTGCATGTTCTCACTCCTAAGTGAGACATGAAAAATAGTCACATTAGCACAAGAGCAGGATCAGCAGGAGTTGCTGGGCACTGCTAGGGGAGGGAGGGAGGCAGGAGGGTAGGGACATATGAAAACAAAAAGGTCACCTGGTCCACTACCAGGGGAGTGAGGACCAGTTAGAAACCCAAACTTCACCTGCATGCAGCCTACTTATATAGTTAATTCTCACTTGTACTCCACATCACAATAATAAAATAATATTTTAATAAGTTTGATATGCTTCCAAATATGTAACATCTAAAAATTATTGACTGCTCCTATTATTCTTTCAATAATCAATCCTGTTTTTACTGATCTGTCATAAGCAGAAAAGGATTTAACACATGACGTAGATGCTTACAAAGTCATCGAAAAGGCTGGAGGAGTGGATTCCAATCTAGATCTCACACCATAGAACGGTCTCGCCAGGGTTACTACAAGTCAGAAAGTTCGGGAGTAAGGAGGCCGCCCAGGAATGATTGAGATCAACAATTCATCAGTGCAGCAAGAAACTTCAATTATTTCTCAACCTCTATGAAATGCTGAGTGGATTCCAGGTCCCAGCTTTGCTGTTTCTGCTTTTGGATACCCATGAAGCTAGAGCCTGAACATGCAGGTATCGTCGCAGGAAAACCCTATCTCCATTATCTTTCTTGACAGAAGAAAATTGCCTAATGCAGCAGGAAGATGGACTCCCTCTCATGTTTAAATTTTACAACAAAGTGCTGGGCATGATGGCTCATGCCTGTAATCCCATCACTTTGGGAGGCTGAGACAGGAGGATCACTTTTGCCCAGGAGTTTGAGGCTGCAGTGAGCTGTGATATCACAACCACACTCCACCCTGGGGAAAAGAGCAAGACCCTGTTTCTAAAAAATAAAACATATTTCACAAGTGAGTATTTCTTTTTTTTTCTTTTCTTTCTTTTTTTTTTTTGAGTTGGAATCTCACTCTGTCACCCAGACTGGAGTGCAGTGGCCACTCCCGGCCACCACAGCCTCGACCTGCTGGGCTCCGGAGATCCTTCTGCCTCAGACTTCCAAGTAGCTGGAATTACAGGCATGCGCTACCACGCCCGGCTGATTTTTTGGTTTATTGTAGAGATGAGGTCCCGCTGCCCAGGCGGGTCTTGAACCCGTGGGCTCAGGCAATCCACTCACCTCAGCCTCCCAAAGGCACGGGATTATAGGCTAAGCCACCGAGCCCGGCACAAGTGAGTATTTCATAGGCAGAACATAATTCACATGCACAACTATGTGAAGAAGTCTGTTAACTTTCAACCATTATAATGCAGGCAGGCAGTTAGAATGTACTGGGGTAGAGGTGGCTTACCAGTTGCCCATAACCAGCAGGCTCCCTTCATGAGAGGTTACATTTTAGCAGATAAACAGAACACACACACACACAACTACAAATAATAGTGATATTAAGGTAAAAGGAGAGTGCCAAGACGTAGACTACAAGGGCAGACCTAATTTAATTGGGAAAAGGGATAGATTCAAGAATCGTCTGTGAGCTGTTTCATTTTTGCTCATGTCATTTTAGGAGACGTGAGGACTTGTAAGAGAAAGAGTGGGAAACAGGCAGATAAAACAGAAAGTTCAAAGGCTCTGAGACCAGTGAGTGGGTGGAATATTCAAGAAATTAAGTGATGTCCAGTACACTTGGAGGAAAATAAGCATGCAGGTGATTGAAGAGAAGACAACGGCCAGGTCCTACAGGCTCTGTGAGTTCTTTTAGGGATTTTTTTCATTATATCTAATGACATAAAAGTACAATGAGAATTCGTCTCAAAGAGTTTAAGCAGTAGTGACATGACCCAACTTCCACAAGTCCACCTCTTGGCTGGAGGTCAACAGTGCAGTCCACCAAATCAGATACAATTTCTCAGCTTTAGGGAAGGCCTAATCTCAAATGCCAGCTAACAATATTTTCCAAGCCACTCTAACCACTCAGAACATGGTGAACTAGTGCAGATACACATCACAGGGCTGCTACAACTAGCAATTGAGAAACTCACCACACCAAGGCTATATATAACCGAGGGGACCCTACAGTTAGCCCCCTGCCAACCTCATAATAGAAGAAATTGTCTGCCCAAATGAGAAAGACCCAGAAAAATAATTGTGAAAATATGGAAAAACAGAGTTCTCCAACATCCTCAAAAGACCACACCAACTCTTCAGCAATGAGCCCTAGCCAAAATACAATTTTTGAAATTCCAGATATAGATTTCAAAAGGTTAATTATAAAATTTATCAATAAACTTCAGGAAAAAATTGCAAACCAACATAAAAAAATTTTGCAAACTATTCAGGACATGAAAAAAAATTATCCAAAGAGTTAGGTTAAAAAAAAAAGCTGAAATTCTGGAAATGAAAGAAGCATTTAGGGAAGTACAAAATGCAGTGGAAAGTTTTAACAGTAAACTAAGGCAAGCAGAAGAAAGAATCTCAGAACTTAAAGACAAGACTTTTGAATTAACCCAATCAGAAAACAGCAAAGGAAAATAATCAAGAGAACACAATAAAGTTTCCAAGAAATGTGGGATTATGTAAAGCATACAAATCTAAGAATCATGGGTGTTCCTGAGGAAGAAGAGAAAGCAACAGGTTTGGAAAACCTATTTAAAGAAATAATAGATGAAAACATCCATGACTTTGCTAGAGATCTGAACATCCAAATACAAGAACCCTCAGAAGATTTATTTCAAAAGGTCATCCTAAGGCATATAATCATCTTGCTAAGCAAAGTTAATGTGAAGAAAATAATTTCAAAGGAAATGAGACAAAATCATCAAATAACTTACAAAGACAAACCTATCAGACTAACAGCAAACTTCTCAGAAAAAACCCTACATGCTAGACGGGGTGGAGGCCCATCTTCAATCTCCTCATACAGAATAATTGTCAGACAAGGATTTTGTACTCTGCAAAACTAAGTTTCATAAATGAAGGAGGAATGAAGTCCTTTGAAAACAAGAAAACGTTGAAAGAATTTGTCACCACGAGAACAAGTCTACAAGAAATCTTCAAAGGAGTCTAAATACTAAAACAATAGGTTGAAATACGCCAGTAGAAAAAGGCTGGAAATTTTTTTTTTTTGAGTTGGAGTCTCACTCGGTCGCCCAGACTGTAGTGCAGTGACCGCTCCCGGCCACCGCAGCCTTGCCTGCTGGGCTCCAGTGATCCTTCTGCCTCAGCCTTCCAAGTAGCCAGAATTACAGGCATGTGCTACCATGCCTGGCTGCTTTTTTTGATTTATTGTAGAGATGAGGTCTCGCTGCCCAGGCGGGTCTCGAACCCGCGGGCTCAGGCAATCCACTCACCTCAACCTCCCAAAGGCGTGGGATTACAGACTGAGCCACTGAACCTGGCTAAGGCTGGAAATCTTAAAGTTCACAGGCTTTATGGAACACCAATACAGGAGAGAAAACAAATAAATAAAGCAACCAGATAATAACCAATATGGTTAATAGAATAGTACCTTACGTGTCGTTATTAACTCTGAATGCAAATGGGTCAATGTCTGACTAGAAAGATAAAGACTGGCATAATGGATTTTTTTTAAAAACCCAAATATCTGCCTTTAGGAGATCCACTTAACTCACAAAGACACCTACAGACTCAAGGTAAAGGGGTGGGAAAAATATTTCACACAAATGGAAACCAAAAATGAGTAGGAGTAGTCACTCTCATATCAGATAAAAGTCTTTAAATTAATGATGAAAAAAAAAGATGACTTTTATATAACGGTAAAGTGATCAACAAGAAGACATAACAATTTTAAATATATATATGCACTCAACACTAGAGCCTCCAGCTTTACTAGACCTAAAAAAAAGAGAAAGACAGCAATATAATAATAGAGGGGGATTTCAACACTCCATCACCAGCAATAGACAGATCATCAAAGCAGAAAATCAACAAAGAAACAATGGAATTAAACAGGACTATAGAGGAAATGGAATAGACATCCATAGAACATTACATTCCAAAACTACAGAATATACATTTTTCTTATCAGCACATGGAACATTTTCCAAGATAGATAACATGATAGGCCTCAAATCAAGTCTCAATATTTTCAAAAAAAATAAAAGTCATATCACACACCTTCTCAGACCATAGTGGAATCAAACTAGAAAAATTAACTCCAAGAATAACTCACAAAACCAAACAAAAACATGGAAGTTAAACAATCAGCTCCTGAATGATCCTTGGGTCAACAATGAAATAAAGGTGAAAATTAAATATTCTTTGAACCAAGTGACAACTATGAAAAAAATTTTCAGAACCTCTGGGACACAACCAAAACAAATTCAGGGGAAAATTTATAGCACTAAAAGCCTACATTAATAAGACTGAAAGATTGCATATTGACAACCTAATACCACACCTAGAAAAACATGAACAAATCAAGCTCAAAACTAGCAGAAGAAAAGAAATAACAAAGTCCAGAGCATAACTAAATGAAATTGAAATTTTAAAAAATACAAAGGATCGATGAAACAAAAAATTGGTTCCTTGAAAAGATAAACACAAAGGTACCTGCATAATGAACACTTGTATATCTAATCCTGAATTATATCTCACCTCTTCAAAAAAAATTTTTTTTAAATAAGAAAAAAGAAAAGATAAACAGAATTGATAGACCACTAGCTACATGAATTAAAAAATGAAGAGAGTAGACTCAAATTAACTTAATCAGAAATGAAAAAGGAGACATTACAACTGATATGACAGAAATTCAAAAGATTATCTGGCTATTATGAACATCTCTATGCAAACAAACTAGACAATCTAGAGAAAATGAATAAATTCTTGGAAACATACAACCCCCAAAGTTTGAATCAGATGAAATAGAAACCCTGAACAGACTGATAATGAGTAGTGAGATTGAAACAGTAATTAGAAGTCCCCAACAAAATAAAGTTCATAACCTGATATACTCACAGATGAATTCTACGAGATCTTCAAAGAACTGGTACCAATTGTACTGAATCTATTCCACAAAACTAAAGTGTATGGAATCCTCCCTAATTCATTCTAGAAAGCCAGTACCAATCTGATACTGAAGCCAGAAAAAGGCACACATACAAAAAAGAAAACTACACTATCCCTTATGAATATATATAGATGAAAAAATCCTCAAAAAAAATTAGCAAACTGAATTCAACAGCACACACACTGAATAATATACCACAACTAAATGGGTTTTATACCAGGGATACAAGGGTGATTCAACATATACAAGCCAATAAACATGATCCACTACATAAACAAAATTAAAAATAAAAATCATATGATCTCAATAGATGCAGATAAAGCATTTGATAAAATCCAACATCCCTTCATCATAAAAAACCCTCAGCAAAATAGGCATAGAGGGGTCATTCCTCAAAATAATAAAAGCTATATATGACAAACCCACAGTCAGTGTCACACTGAATGGAGAAAAGTTGAACACAATTCCCCCTCAGAACTGAAACAAACAAGGATGCCCATTTTCACCACAACTATTCAGTATAGTACTGGAAGTCCTAGCCAGAGCAATCAACAAGAAAAATCAATAAATAAAGGTGTCCAAATTGGAAAAGAAGAAATCAAACTCTCTCTGTATACTGATGATATGAACTTATACCTAGAGAACCCTAAAGACCCTTTAAAAGACTCCTGGACTTGATACATGAATTTGGTAAAATTTCAGCATACAAAATCAACACACACATATCAGTAGTAGCGCTGCTATACACCAATAGCAACCAAGCTGAAAATCAAATGAAGAACTAATTTTCATTTACAACAGCAGTCAAAAAGCTAAATATAGGAATTTATTTAACCAGCAAAGTGAAAGATCTCTACAAGGAGAACTACAAAACTCCAGTGAAAGAAATTGCAGAAGAAACAAACAAATGGAGAAACACTCCATGCTCATGGATTGGAATAATCAATGTAATTAAAATGATCATATTCCCCAAAGTAATCTACAGATTCAGTGCAATCCTTATCAAACTACCCATGTTATTTTTCACAGAATTAGAAAAAACAATTCTAAAATTCATATGAAACCAAAAAGGAGCCGGAATAGCCAAAGCAAACTTAAGCAAAAAGAACAAAGCTAGAGGCATCACATTACCTGACTTCAAATTACCACAAAGCTGTAGCAATCAAAACAGCATGGAACTGGTACAAGAGCAGACACACAAATCAATGGAACAGACCAGAGAATCCAGAAATAAACCCAACACCTACAACCAACTGATCTTTGACAAAACAGACAAAAACATACACTGGGGGAATGGACACCCTATTCAACAAATGGTGCTGGAAAATTCAGATAACTACATGCAGAAAAATGAAACTTGATCCCTATCTCTCCCCATATACAAAAATTAACTCAAGATGGATTAAAGACTTCAACATCTGACTTAAAACTATAAAAATCCTAGAAGAAAACCTAGGAAAGCCTTTTATGAACATTGGCCTAGGCAAAGAATTTACAGCTAAAGTCCTGAAAGCAAATGCAACTAAAACAAAAATAAATATGCAGGACTTAATTAAACCAAAAGCCTTTTGCACAGCAAAAGAAATAATCACCAGAGCAAATAGGCAATCTACAGAATGGGAGAAGATAATCACAAACTATACATCTGATAAAGGACTAACATTCAGCATCTACAAAGAACTCAAACAAATCATCAAGAAAAAAGCAAATAATCCCATTAAAAAGTGGTCAAACAACATGAACAGACATCTCTCAAAAGAAGTTATATAAAAGGCTAATAAACATATGAAAAAATGCTAAGCATCACTCATCATCAGGAAAATGCAGATATGAACTTACACCAGTAATAATGGCCATTATTTAAAAAATTAAAAAACAATAGATGCTAGTGTGGATGTGGAGAAAAGGGAAAGCTTATATACATCTGGTGGGAGTGTAAATTAATACAACATCTCTAGAAAATGGTATAGAGATTACTCAAAGAACCAAAAGTAGAGCTACCATTTGATCCAGCAATCCCACTACCCTAAGGAACAGTGTTCTTTATATAAAAAAGACACCTGTACCCACATGTTCATTGCAGTACAATTCACAATTGCAAAGATATGGAATCAGCCTAAATGCTCATCAACCGATCAGTGGATAATGAAAATACTGTATATATATACCATGGAATACTACACAGCCATAAAAAAAGGATGAAATCATGTCCTTTGTAGCAACATAGATGGAAGCTGGAGATTATCCTAAGTAAACTCGTTCTCACTCATATTTGGGAGCAAAATAATAAAAAAGATGAAAATAATAAAAACTGGGAAACCAATAAGGGGAAAGTGGGAAGGGGGCTAAGGTTCAGAAACGATCTATGGGGCACAATGTTCGCTATCTGGGGAATGAACCACCTGAGACCCAATCCCCACTACTACAGAATATATTCACGTAATAAACGTGCATGCTTACCCTCTGAATCTAAAATTTAAAAAAAAAAATTGAAAAATCAAAAAAAAAAAAAAAACCTGGAATCAACCCAGATGTCCATCAGTGGTAGAATGGATAAAGAAAATGTGGCACATATACACCATGGACTACTATGCAGCCATAAAAAACGAACAAAATCATGTCATTTGCAGCAACATGGATGCAGCTGGAGGTTATCGTTCTAAGTGAATTATTGCAGAAACAGAGAACTGAATACCACAAGTTATCACTCATAAGTAGGAACTGAACACTGGGCACACATGAGTACAAGGATGGGAAGAGCAGACATTGAGAATTACTAAAGGAGAGGGGCGAATAAGGCTGCAAAACCACTCATCAGGTACTATGCTCACCACTGGAGGAGTGAAGGGTGGGGTGAGCCCATCAGAAGCCCAAATCTCACCAACACACAATATACCTGTGTAACAAATCTTCACATGTTCCTCTTGAATTGAAAATAAAATAGAATTAATTAAAAATTTTCAAAATACATTAAAATAACAGTACAACAATAAAAACAATAAATTACAAAGAAGACTAGATCAGAAGGGAACAAGAATAAAAGTGGAAAGACCAGTTAAGAAGCTATTGTTAAGCACTGGGCAAGAGTTAATGATTTATGGTACTTGTGAGCTATCTAATTGGTGATATCACATACATAATAGAAGTTTAAAATTTAAAGCTTAGTTGAGATTTGGATTGGAGAATAAATTTAATAGTAACAGACCAACAGATAGTGTTGAAAACCATGAAAGTAAATGAAATCAGGTAGGAAGACAAAAAAGAAAAGGATCTGGGACTAAGTACTGAGGCATTCCTATATTTTAAAATCGTCAAGGTCATAGTTTTTGACTGCTGAATGTTTTCAAAAGTTAGTAGGCTTCTACTTGCTAATTCTAGGAGGTTTATGTGCCAATAATCACATACACAAGCCTTCTTGAGGTAATTTTTATTTCTATATGTTTTTACTTACTATAAAATATTCTATTTTATTTTTACTTTGTGTATATGGGTTTTCTTGAGACTCTTGGGACTTCTGTTTAGACCTTACTCCATAGCGGATATTTTTGCCATCATTTCAACCAAATTATTTTTCCAAATAATTTTTACAAAAGTCAAGAAGAAGTTGTTCTAACCTACCAATTCTAAACCTGCAAGGCCTTCAATTTTCTGACTGTCTCTAGATCTTTTCATGTCTATTTGAAATTCAGTCAAGTCTTCCTTGGGCTTATCACTTTCTTGTAACACGTGACAAGCACAGCCCCAAATCACCAACACTCATTGTTAATGTTCTATTTTACTCTCTCTTTCTCTAGAGCTCCAAGTTCATTAAGTACATGAATCTCCTCTGAGATAGCCACAAGTGACACTTTTTTCTCCACTGACATGGTGGAAGATAGTACCACTTTTACAATCATTGGCTAGAGTAAGTCATAGCTTAACTGCAATGAAGCTGAGAAATATTGGGGAGCAGATAGAATGCTTATAGAGTCATCTATGTCACACCTTCCATTTATTCTAAGAAAATGAAATGCCATGGTCATAATGACATCTCCTCAATATTAATTTTTATATTATTACATTCTAATTATTATTAGTTATAATTGTATACCACCACCCCCTCTGGAAAAAAAAGAGATAACAAATACTTGTCAGCTCCACTCTGAATTTTTTTTAATTTTATGTCCCGGAGTGGAAAAGGATTAGTATTATAGAAATATAACTTAATTTTAAAGAAAAGAAAGAAAAAAAAAGTCATATACTCGTATATTTCCTTACTAGACATTTTTTTTCCTTAAAAGGAAACAAAAAATCAGTTATATATTTCCACTTCATTGCTGTGTGATTATTGCTCAAAATAGTCACCGTCTTTCCCTTGCTGCCATGAGCAATGTTTCCTCCATTCTTTAATCCTAAATTTGGCTGTTTCTTGCTTTGGCCAATGGGATATATTAGTAGACATGACTCAAGCTGAAACTTGAAAACAGCTTGTGAGATAGGGTTTAAATTCTCCTGTAAAATACTTATTATTGCATGTACTGAGATTTTGTTATCGTTAGTTATACATTGCTTTATGAATTTGTATTGACCTATATACTTCAAAATTGCATCCAAGTATGACTTTTCTATTACTGAACAAAAAGGTACAAGAAATATAACTTTTGTATGTGAATTAATTCCTTCTAAATATCAGGATCCTAATAGGGTGAGGTCTCAAAATTGAGATATGAGAATCAGGACATGAACCCAAAGTTTTTGAGTTTATTAAAAGATGAACTTCTTACATCAATGCATGAGACTTTTTTTCATTTTTATCAGAAATAATTCTTTACCATCTAACATATATAAGCTTAAATTTTGCTTTCTATGTGGCTTAAAACCCTAGCCAGGACAACAGCTTAATGCAAAATAAAATTCTAAGTATAAATTGAATTCCATTCTTACTTCTTAATTGTTACAAACTCTAGTCAACTAATGATTTGCCTCATAACTTAGCTCTTTTTAAAATCTTGCTAACTCTGGCCTCACAGGTACTTTTCAAAGGCTACAGTCTATTTTACACTGTTCTTTAAAGTAAAAGGGTGAAAAGCTTTCTCAGCTCATCCTAGCTACTCTGAGCACTGTAAGACCTCTTTTCCCAGGGGACAGACTTCTAAATTTCTACCAATCTAGGTCAGGCCAGGCTCATTATTCTCTGTCTGCCTACTGGGCATTTATTTTTCTCTACAGAAAAGGGTCAGATGTTCTCTGACTGCGGCATATTTGTTGTTCATTTTTATTGTTAAACTAAATCTGTTGAAACAACGTGGAACAGATAATGGTCTCCTCTCACCACAGAATGGAATCTAAGAAAGTGTTGGCAGCAGTCACCGTAGGTGCTCCACCCAGGTCCCCCTGACACTCACCTCTCCTACCTATACTTATGGCTTCTGATTGCAAACATCTGCAACTCCCTCCCTGGGGCTTTCTCTGGAAGCAGGAGCATGCGCAGCAGTATAAGAAGCAGGCATGGTAGGGAGTGGTTAACAGCCCCGGAGATCAGCTGTCAGTCAGGACGGTCAGGATTTGGTAGATGAATGGCCCGGATTTCCCATCCTCCAGGTGAGACAACTCTGGAACATGTTTTATTCCAACCCTGGAGTTCTCCAGGGATTCACATCAGTAAACTGTTCATTAATGCACTGTACACTACTGTCTTCTTTTGCCTATCTTATGCCCTACAACTTTACAGGCATTTTCTGGAATCACATTCTGGGCAATGTGATAAGCATTGGGAGGAACCCAGTACAAGATAGTGCCTAAGTTTTTGAAAAAAGAAAAAAGTAAAAGGAAGGGAGGGAAGGAAGGAGAGAGGAAGGAAGGGAAGGGAGGGAGGAAGGAAGGAAAAATGGAAGGAAGGGAGGAAGACAGGGAGGGAAGGAAGGAGAGAGAGAAGGAATGAATTAACTGAAGTCGATTAGTTAAAATAATCAGCTCAGTGAAATTAACAGCCTAATTTTTACACTTATACACACACTCTATATAAAATTATAAAAATCAGTGTTGCTTCAAAACTAACACATCTGAAGAGAAACATTCTATTCTTTTGGACTTTATGTCCTTTAGGAATAGAACATAATGAAGCAAGCACACAGGTTTTGGAATCCTGGAAGCATGACCCTGCCTCTTTCACCAGCTGTGTGGCCCCCTGAGGTTCAGTCTCACCTGTTAAATACAGGCAGCATTGGCAACCTCACCATGGTTGTGTTGAGGATTAACTGAGACAAACTTTGCAAAAAAAAAAAAAAGTTCTGAGAGTTGTCTGCATTGATGGGAGACAATAATCATTGGTTTCCTTTAGTTTAGTTTAATTCATTATGCCTCATTTATGTCCTGGTCTGGACTCCTTTGTGGAAGCTGATGAATCTAAGACAAAAATTAGATAAATAATTAGTCTATTAGAGCTTCAGAGATGACATTTGACCCAAGATATTTTCAGAAGGATTAAGATTATATCATTGTTTCTCAGAATTTTTTATAATACTCAGGAGTCACAGGAATTTATCAAATTTATTAGAAATTTAAAACTATGCTTAACAGCTAAGCTAATGACCTGTAATAATGAATAAAAGATAATATTATAGCCGAGCTCGGTGGCTCAGCCTGTAATCCTGTGCCTTGGGAGGCTGAGGTGAGTGGCTTGCCTGAGCCCGCGGGTTCAAGACCCGCCTGGGCAACTTGGCGAGACCTTATCTCTACTATATATCAAAAATCAGCCGGGTGTGGTAGCGCGCGCCTGTAGTTCCAGCTACTTGGAAGGCTGAGGCGGAAGGATCGCTGGAGTCCAGCAGGTCAAGTCTGCAGAGTGAGACTCCAACTCAAAAAAAAAAAAAAAAAAGATAATATTATATGACATTATTTAAAGATTCCATGCTTTTTTCTATGTCTTCTGTGTATGTGACATTTATTATTGTCAAAATTAATTATTTTAAAGATGTAGCCCAAAAAATTAATTTGAAAGAGTTGGTGATAAAAACATAATTCCTTTTACCAGCATGATTTGTTGAGAGGAGGTTTTAGCCACTGGTATTTTGGTTGTCATGGGAAATCTTCCATCTATTCCAAAGTCTTACTTCTAGTCCAATGTGCAAAATCTATCCCAAGGGAGCTAAATATTAAGAATGTTTTTAAAAATTAGTAATTAAACCAACATCTTTTTTTTTCCTTTGGGTCAGAGTCTCACTCTGTCACCCAGGCTGGAGTGCAATGGCATGCTCACAGCCACCTCAGACTCGACCTGCTGGGCTCAGGCAATCCTTTTGCATCATTCTTCCAAGTAGTTGGAACTGCAGGCATGCACCACTGCACCTGGCTGATTTTTCTTGATTTATTGTAGAGATAAGGTCTTGCCAAGTTTCTCAGACTGGTCTCAAAGTCGTGGGCTCAGGCAGTCCTCTTACCTCTGTCTCCCAAAGTGCTGTGATCACAGACATGAGTCACCGCGCCTGCGTCAAATCAACAACTATTAATTGATTGCTTCTTGGGATTGACAGGTGTGTGTTAAATGCTATAGAGCATTACATAACATATTTTTCAATGTTGAACTTTGTAGGTCAATCTACAAATTGCTGTGGGTTGGGCATGGGAGACAGAAAGGTCTTGTTGAATATGTTTTACAGTAGGGAAAGTCAGGCTTATAGAGTGCAAATGGCTTGCCCAAGATCTCAAAGCTAAACAATGGCATTACCGGGAACTTGAGTCTTATATTTTTGTCTTTAGTGTGACATTTTGTCATTTTCTTTAACTCAACGAACTCATATATACTTATGAAAGAAAAATATAATCTCCTTCAAAGCCTAACATTTCTTTTTATTGAAATAAAGACATAAAGAGGTGGACAGCTGGGCTTCAGTATCTGATGAAAACAGCCAGTTTTCTTTCATGATATTAAAAATGCTTGCCTTATGTGATAGTTCACTTAGAATGACGGTCTCCAGCTGCATTCATGTTGCTGCAAAGGACATGATTTTGTTCTTCTTTATGGCTGTGTAGTATTTCATTGTGTATATGTAACACATTATCATGGAAACAAAAAACTGAATACCTCATGTTCTCACCCAAAAGTGGGCCCTAAACATTGAGAATGCGACCACAAAGATGGGAACAACAAATGCTGGCCTTATTAAAGACAGGAGAGAGTGGGAATAAGAGGCACACAGCTATCCATTGGATACTATGTTGCCAGAGGGGAGAGAGGGCTCACTAGAAGCCCAAACCTCATCAGCATGCAATTTACTTATGTAGCAAATACTCACATGTACCCCACGACTCTAAAATTAAAAAACAAAAAATAAATGTTTGCCTTAAAACCAAAATGGTAGGACACTGAGAGTGTCTGGGGGCTCGGTGGGGGTATTTGCTACTGGCAGTTTTAGCTCCACCCTCCCTGATTTTTTACTCACAGAATCTGGAATCTGATTAGATTGGCCCATAATAAGATGACTCAGCTCACTAGTTTTGTCTGTGAACCCTCTGCAGTGTGAAAATTAACAAAACTTCTGAAATTACCATGAATGACTCAAATGTTTTTAGATGCCTACTACTTGATCACACAGGCCTCCTATCACGTCTCCAAACACGGATCCTGATCTTTTCTTTTTATGTTCGACATTGGTTTCAGTTCACCATCTGAGTTTCAGCACAGAAATCACCACTGAGCCTTTTGCAGGACTATTCCCACTGCTTCATCTGAAGTGGAGAGGAACAAGTAAAGGTAAAGTCTACATAACAGCATCACTGTAAAAGAGAACAAGAAATGGACCCTTGCCAAAGGCTTCAGATTAGGGCACTGTGCAAAGTAAGAGCACAGTCAAGCCTTTCTTATCCAGCGATCTATCTGGCACTCGTCAGGCAGTGTTACTTGATCACGCGGGATAAAAACGCACACCCAGGGCAAATCTCTAAACACTAGCTTAATCTGCATGGGAAGAGTCACTGTCATCTCCTCTGACAGAAAAAGCCCCCGGGACTCATTCCAGCAGTGACGGTCACCTCAGTGCCTTAAAAATCTCGTCGGATTTTTTTCGCAGAACCATCAGAAATGTTGGA
Organism: Carlito syrichta; assembly: GCF_000164805.1. Lineage (NCBI taxonomy): Eukaryota > Metazoa > Chordata > Mammalia > Primates > Tarsiidae > Carlito > Carlito syrichta. The sequence continues at coordinate 639,474 of NW_007174137.1, forward strand.
AAGCTGTATTTGGAGAAAAATAATGAGTTTCTTAGAATTTTACGTCTTTAAAGGTAATATAAGTCCTTACTTTACATTGTGATTAAAATAAAAACAGTTTTCTATTTCAGGAGCCGCAGTGTCTTCAACATTGATACACAACAGCATCATCTTTGTGTGTACTATTACACCTTCACACAGTCTAACTCGGTGTAGCTGAGCATCATCCTTTCTAATAAAATAGGTTAAAGATGATCACCCCAATATTTAACTTAGTTTCTTAATGTACATTAGTACAAAACCCATAAAATTATTTTAGGTAATAATTAGGGAAAGACATGAGCAGACTTATAGATACCTGGGAAAAAATGTCAAGATACTAGTAAAAATTAAGCTGTTATAAAGTAATGATAGATAATTAACTCGTGAAGTACAATTTTCTCCAATCCTGAAAATTTTGCACGTGAATTTTCATAATATTAATTTAATGAGGAACAAATAAAACTTCCTAACCCATCCCCCTCCCACACACACAGGGAGTGGGAGAGAGAGAAAGAGAGATCCTTATTTCTACATAAAATGAGAATTCTTATCATTTAGAAGTGGTAGTGCAGTAGTCAAGATCACCTCTGAGAATTTGATTACTTTCTGGAAAAAAATACACAGAAAATTTGGTTTTCAATTTCAAGGGATTCACCAACTCTTGAAAATCTTACTAACCTGGGTTAAGAACCCCTAATGCACACATTCAAGTGAATGATCGGTTTTGACTATGGCCAAAGTACTATGGAGGGATGGTAATTCCCAAAGTCATCCTGACCTGTCATCACAGTTGGAAAATGGAGACTTTAAATTTCCTCTTAATGCCCTGCCTGGGTTCACCTGAGAATTGCTTAACTTTCTGCTTTACTTTCATTTAATTCAACATCCTAGCTAATTCCTAGGTAAACATATGTTTGTGTATACATATACATGGAGAGAAACATAATGAAAACATTAGGTGTTAAAAAGAATGGTAGACATTAGTTACTTCCATATATGTTCATTTGAATAAAGTGAAACATCAAGAAAACTAGTTATCAAGAGCCTTATTTATCCAAGATGAATACCTAGAGATATTCTTTGGTATTAGTGTCAGCGTTTGCAAGAAAAAATTATCCCATTAAAATAGCCCTTATGAATAATTCAGAGAGTTCAATTTAATGGAGGAAGGGGGAAACAGAAACAGGTTATCAAATTTGTTGGAAACTCATGTTGCCGTACAGCATTTTTTTATGACCAGTTATAATGTAGGTTATTCTTTGTTCTGTGTCTACATGAAGAAGTAGATCTCAACATTTAAATGTTTTTGCTTTTAATTTTCTGCTTTGTAGCATTTACAAATACTTTTTTTCAAATAATATTTTTCAAACAAATGTGCTGTGAATCGTGGGTTTCCAATTTTTGTTGTTATTGCAGTTGATAAGAAATGCTTGCCAATGCTGAAATAGTAACAGACTTAAAAGAAATAGAACTGGGACTGCAAACTTTCTGTAAGGTAAAAATGATCACTAAGGCAAGTGTGGTGGACACTGGTGATTTATCTTCCGTATTAGTCAGGGTACAGTCAAAGAAAAACAAAAGTCACTTTAGAAATGCCAATTATAAAGAATTTAGCATAGAGAATTAGGGCTCATTCAAGCTTCATAAAACAAAGATTGAGAAAAGAAGAGAGGTAGATTAAGGAGAAAAAAATAACAGAAATGGGATTGAGCAGTTCACCAAGCTCAGAGTGTCTCTTCGTGATGAAAGTTCAGTGACTACAGTTTCACATGCAGAGAAGCCTGAGGTATGTAGGATATCTCAGATATGAAACTTAATAACCAACAAATTTTGAGCTTCTACTAATCACCATGTGCCTTTTCTACTATGTGGATAGCATGATATTATTTACTCTGAGAAAAAGAAAGAAAAAATATTGTATTTCAGCTGGGCTCAGTGGCTCAGTCTGTAATCCCGCGCCTTTGGGAGGCTGAGGTGAGTGGATTGCCTGAGCCCGTGGGTTGAAGACCCGCCTGGGCAGCGAGACCTCATCTCTACAGTAAATAAAAAAAATCAACCGGGCATAGTAGCGCATGCCTGTAATTCCGGCTACTTGGAAGGCTGAGGCAGAAGGATCACCGGAGCGCAGCGGGTCGAGGCTGCGGTGGCCGGGAGCAGCCTCGGCACTCCAGTCTGGGCAACAGAGTGAGACTCCGACTCAAAAAAAAAAAATTGTATTTCCCACTTCTCTGTATTTGGGGTGTCTACTATGTTCTATATTAATTATCTCTGCATATTTTGTAAAGATAAAACTATGAATGTTCATCACAATGGGCCAAATAGACATTGTTATGTAATACCGATGATTGTAATTACCTCTGTTTTTTTCCTTATCATCATCATCATCATCATTATCATCATGACAAAGACGTTAAGACTTCAGGGTAGGAGGAAATTGTGCAACCTGAAGTGGCAGAAAGGGTTTTGTGGAAGAGATGGCATCTCACTCAGTCCTGATAGGGAGTTTCTTAGAGAAGCAGAGCAGTGGTGAAGGTGACTGGTTTTAAGAGTGACAGAAATGAGAAAGGCTGTGAGTTGGGTTCTCTAAGATGCAGACCCCAAGACAGAGATAAATGAGGTTTACTATGATTTGCTTTGGGGTTTAATATCTAAAGAAAAGAAGAGAAAGAAGCAAGAGTGAGAAAGAGAAGAAAAAGTCAAGCTGAGAGTTAACAGTCTCACTGGAAGCTTAGTCTGAGGAACCTATGAGTTTCCCTGAAAATGGAGCAACCCTTTAGTGATATCTGAAGTTGGAGCTGGAAGGACACAGACCTTTACAACTCCACTTCCATTACTTAGCATGGGGTTGCCCTGGGAAAGGGAAACAGCTATGGGCAAGTTTTCTTTCTTCAGCTGAAACAAACCCTGATGGGGGCTAAGATCTAGGGGCTGTTTGCCAGCAATGCTCACAGCATCTGGGAGATGAACTCCGAGGTTACCAAAGGGGAAGAAGATGGAGCAACAAGTGTCCTTCACAGGAAAGATGAGATGGCCAAATATTAGAATATTTCAGGTAGAAAGAACAGTATCTTAGGGCAGACTCCAAAGTAGAAATAAGAGTGGCAATGAAAAGAAAAACTTGTATGGAAAAGGGGATTTATAACTAAAATTATAGCAAGTATAACTAAGCCACAAATAAAAGGATATCAAAAGTTCGGTTTTTAAAAATATGTAGTACTGACAAAAGTCAGCTTTTAAAAAATACATAGTATTATATTATTAAAATAGTAATACTGGAGGTTCTATCTAGCTTAAAAAAAAGTCACGCATGAAGAAAACATGTCTGGCAATGTTGTGTAATAGATGGCTTTAATAAAACTATCCTGAGCCAAGTAGAATATGGAAGAAACTGATGATTGCCTTTTTGATAGCTAGCAACTTCTCTTTCTTTAATAACTTGTCCCTTTTAGAAATAGAAACTTTCCACAAAGAGAGGAGAGATTATTAAGATATAAGCATAGGATAGGTAGGGCTTTAGGGAAAGCTCTTGAATGTGCGACTGTCTTACCCTTCTTCTTTCTGCTTAGGGCTCAGAGATGATGAATAGAGTTCCATAATCCATCTTAAGTCTTGGAGAAAAGTCTAGGAATAATTGCAGAGAGCTCAAATGGCATAGTACTGAACCTCTGAACTACTATCAGCTGATCCCTCTGTCCAGATTTTTCATTACATGTAAAAGATAATAATAACCCTTATGTGTTGAAGTCGCCATGGTTGGAACTCTTATGACCAGTAGTCTGGCAAGAGACAGGACTTGAGATCAGCCTATGCCATTGGGCAAGAGCAAAGAAAACATCTTTGCCTTGAAAGGGACTACAATGGAATTAGGGAGATAAGATATCTACCTTGAAACAATAGTGAATGTGATAGTCTACATAATTTAATTTCACACTACAGAAAATGTATCATACAGGAGTTCAAAGGAGAGGAAGAACAGTGAGGCTTTGGTCATCGAAGAGAGGACATGAATGTGCCAACCCATAAGTAATAGATTTGCATAGGAAAAGAAGATGACAAGGGATTTAGAGAGAGTAAAACCATCAAGTTGGGAATGAAGATGGCATGCTTTATGTAATGGAGTATGATTGATTTAAAAAGAGTCAGAAATATAGTTGGCTAGCTCATGTAATACAAGAAAATCAAGGGAGGCTGACAAGTCACACAGGAAAATGCAGATTTAAGAGAGGCAGTAGGGAGCTATTGAAAAATCTATCCAGGAGAGTCACTTTGAAGCCCTTGGGTGCAGCAGAAACTCAATTGGAGAGAAGCCTGCACATGAAGATATCAGTCTAAGACACTATGATAGTTATCCAGAGGCAAGGTGGCAAGAATCTGGAGTCATATTGTGCTAGTGAGAAGGGATGAGAAGGCACGAATACCAAAGATATTTCCGTATTTCAACTAGTGGGTGATTTTTACGAAATGCTTAAAAAGAAGAGACAGGAACCAATCATGAGCAACATCCTAGCATAAACTATACTACTGCTCTAGATAAAAGGTTGTCATGGCTCTCCACAGAGCCTTGAGGACACAGTAAGCCTCACTAAGGAACCCCACCTAAGAAGATAGTGTGTGTTTCTAATTGTTTACATTTTCTGTAGTGCCATTAATCAGATTTTATAGCTTTACTGATATAAAATTATAATTTTATTTTAAGTATATTATTAGTTTTTTGTTGTTTCTATTTTTTTATCACATTGTGGCTAAGAGTATGGTCTCCAGAAATGGACCAATTAGGTTCGAGCTTGCTTTTTCTGAGTCTAACTTAGCTCCATGACCATAGGCAAATTGCTCAAACTCTGCATACCTCAGTTTACTTGTACATAAAATGGGAAAACACTTTTTTGAGTGTTCAATAAGTTCATGCATATGAAGAATTTGGAATGCCCTAGAATACAAGTTAATACAATGTTAGTACTATTATTGTTTTGAAATTAGCTGGTTCCTATTTGGCTCAGTGGGGAAAATATGTTATTTAATAAAAATTGTTAGTATGACAAACTATATGGAACTTTTTTTTTTTACAGTATAAAAAAGAGAAAGAAGAAAAAACTTTTCCTCCAAGTTTTAAAACAGCTGTCTTCTCCTTAAATTCATTTTTTCCTCCCAGGATTCATGGCTTCAGGCTTTCAGGTTCATCTCTGTGTCTCAGCTTGTGCTGGCCATCTCACAGCTATCAGAATAGCTCATGGTCATCACAGGCATTGAGGTGTGGAGACAGGGATGATGGGCCTTCCCCAACACTCCCCAACTATCTGTGCCCGTTTTCTGTTCACTTTTCTTTCCTCAATCTTAATTTCCCGTCTGTAAAATGTGGGTCTAAATTCATGCTTACTCTATCCCACTTACTATCATGAAGTTCAGCAGAACATATCTGAGTCCTTTGTAATATGTCAACTACTGTTCAAATGGACTTTGTTTTCATCACTAACATCAAATCCTCTATTGTCCACCCCTCACATACAGCAAAATCAAAGTTCTCTTACAACAAAACCACTTCCATACTAGCAGTTTGTCTAACAAAGCCAACTGTGGTAGCAGGGGAAATGGGAAACAAACAACGTATGTGCTGGAAAGTCCTAAATGCACAGTAATCTGTTCTCTGACACACTTAGTAGGTTGCCTCTGCTCTTCCATATATGCTGTTTCTTCAGCATCTTTCTGTTAGAGTCAGACTCACAAAATAAACTTTCCATTTCAATTTTAGAAAATTAAATTCCTTAGTCAACCATCTGGATAGCCGTTTCTCCAGAGGTTCTGGAACACCTTGTGTCAGTATTCCATTTTGAGCAAAAGGTCCAAAGAGCTTTTTCAGATCAGGACACAGATTTCTGGCCTTACGGGCCTCTGAAAATGCCTGAGACCTTCTCACTGGTCAGGGATCTGGAGGCCAGTGTTTTCATGGGGTTGCTAATCCCTCTCATGCTTAGGTCTCTCATTTCTCCAGTAAACTTCCTTCTGACATTTTCTCAACCTCATGCTATTGGGTGCTCCCTGATCTGGTAGGCAAGCACCTTCTTCTGAGCCCTGTGAAATTCTAAATCTGCTTTAAACAGCTTCGTTACTTCCTGAGAGGTTTCCTTTACCCCCAACCTTAATTCAACTTGGCTTTCTCCACAGGACATTACTGCCTCTTGAGTGGACAACTAAGTTTGGCTTACTTCCGTTGTCGGAGAGACTTCTATTGGTTTCAGCTGTGTCACACATAATAGGGCTCACACACCACTCTATGTGCTTGCGTGAATGTGGTTTTGCCTTTTCCTTTGATCTTTCTGCTACAGAAACAAATGTTCAATTATACCTCTATACAAGATGAGAACATTAATGATAATGATATAGGAAAGATAACTGTAATATCAAAGTGTTACATCTCTATGCCAAACGTCTAAGAAAAAACAGTATGTCATAAAATATTATACTGTATAGATACAGTACTTGAAAAATGCTTTTTCATATATTTTCTCATTTGTAAACTTACAACTGTGAGGAAGAATGGCAGCTCTTAATTACTGTTACTTTTTTTTTTAAAGAGGAAATTGTGCTTCAGAATGGTAAGTGACATGCCTGTGGTTCCCTGGGGAGAAAGGAACCCTCTGTTACACACTGGTCATCTGACACTTGTTCAGTGTCTCTCTGTATAGTTACAGGATTTTCCAGTTTAAAACATTAATTTAAATCATATGTCTGTCATATGAATATGGGGTTTTAAAAAATGCATGTAATTTTGTTATATCATTAATTCATTATTTGTACTTTAAGAAAATGGCCTTGTACCAACTCTCTGTCTCATCTTACACTTAAGTAAAATGACCCTCTACGAATGGCTTTCTGCTCAGTGGAGCCCTCTGAGCTGTCAAGTCCAGATGCTTGTTTCCCATTTAATGGAGAGGGCTCGCATGGGTGAAATGGTTTTATACGAACCTAAACCCTTGCCATCAATAAGTGACTGGCCTGAAGGCATAAAGTGACAGAGTAATACTTTCAAAATTAATTTCTTTAACTGGTGCTGCTGGTCTTTGGAGACTGGTCTCCTCTATGGGACATTGCTTCAGAAATAAAAGTGAACATTTTTCAGTACACAATTGTTACTAGTTTTCTTTAATTCCGTGGGGCGAAGTAAATCTGTAAATTTTGCAGTTCCGTGGCTGATTCAACACAGTCTCACAGAAGTTTGTATTTGGCAAATCCAAAGAACAAAACTACCTTTTAAAAAATAGCAGACAAAATCATCTATCAGGAGAAGATAAGACTAAGGGAACTCACATTTTTTTGAGAACCCACAAACGGGATTTCATCTGAATCATCACGGTAGCCCTTTGAAGCTGGCTATTATTCTTCCCATTATTTAGATTAAAAAGCTGAGGCTCAAGAATTAAGTTACTTCAACAAGGCCATGGAAATCAAAAGCACAGAATTCTGTTAGGCTCTGAATGCCAGGTTTTTTCCAATTTGCTGTGTAGTTTCACAGAAACTATACATTGGAGTAACTCTCCCAATGCTATCATGGGCATCTGGGGGCAAATAGCTCATTTTCTCTGAGTACTATAGAACCAAAGCACCCTCCTAATTTTAAACACCTTCATAATTTTAATTATTCCAGACCAGTCATTGTTTGTTGTGTGCATTAAAAGGCTGATCTATCCTGTCAATGAGCTGCATGCACTTTTCTTTACTTATTTTTTTTTTCGAATGTACTCTATAAACAACATTCTAATTTAGAAAAGAAAGTCTACCTTGAATTTATACTTGGTACCAATTTATGTTGTAGCATTACTGACAGTGTCACTTAATTTGCCTAGTTGCCTATGGTCTAAATGTAGGTAATTTACAAACCTTTAACAATTTTCAGCTTTGCTAAATGGTACAGAGAACTGCAATTACATTTAAAATGCACTGGTGCTCTATATGTCAGTAAAAAGCACCTCCAAAGACATAATTACAATGTAATTGCCCACAAGTTCATGAAGTAAACATACATTATTAGAAGGCACTCGTCTGTTCAATTTAAGTAACATTACAGCTAACATATTGCATAAATAGGGAGCCATTTTGTGACTAGTTACTGTAATAACAGGAGTTTAAATTAAAATGTGGTTCCTAAGTATATGTACTCTTAAGATCATTTCAGATATGTTATTCAAAATCCAGTGGCTTGCTTTTAACCTTTAAAAATTACATTTTAAATATTAAATTTATTTTATGGAAATATTTACAATAAATATATATGTCAGAGTTGATTGAAAATAGGTGTTGTGAAAAAGCTTTTCAAACAGTTTTAACCCTGGGAAGAGAACAGCTTCATATTTGTCATACATTTAGAAATATGATGTATAGCTAATAAGATGGCCATTTAAGATCTAATGTTGTACAGAACACATATATCAGTAACTTGAAATCTTGAGAACATTTGTACACTTACTCTGTATGAATATATATGTCACTCCCAGGCTTCATAATTTCATCTATCACATCAAATATGCATTAATTATGCCAAAGGATTTCTGTCACACATTTTTAGAGGAAACAGCATGTGAAGAGGTCCTAGAACTCAGCTTTGGCTTAAAACTTTTCTATGACTCTTAACGTGAATGGCTGTTCTTGGTTTGAAATGTTGTGGAGGAAATGGATGGTGGAGGGGAAGGCTGAGGAAGGAGGGAATACCTCCAACTTGAAGCTTGATATTTCAGTAACTTTTGTATTTGTAATATAGGACATTTTGTCCTGAAGCTTCCCAAAGACTTAGCAAACTGTGTCTCAGTTGCATATTTGACACACATCTAGTCCTGAGTTGAAGAACCAGAAAACAGAAAAGGAAATAAGATGCCTCGCCCAGGTGCATGGAATAGTCAGATTTTAGCCAGAAAGAAAAGAAAACAAAATAAACTTTTGGTAAGGTGTTCCACAAATGTTTTCTAAGTCATTGTGATCTACAGTGTCGCAAGATAAAAAATCTTGTTTCTGAATTAATCTCCTGCATCTTCGTTTTCCCAGAGATCAAGTCAATTCCTGCAAAATGGCACTAGTCATTACCAGAACTCCTGTGCATAGGCTAATTAGAGAAACATAAATAGATATTTCTATGAAGACACAATTAATTTTTCTGCTTTTCTCTACTAATGTGTTTTTATTGATATATAGAAGAGTTAGGCACAATAGTTGAATCTTATTAGTAACCACTGCCTTACCTACTACAGTTTGACCCTGTAGATATGACCCCATCTCTCTCTTTATTATATATATTATATTAATAATAATATATGGTATTGGATATATAATATAATATATCATACATAAAGTATACATTATATATAATATTGTTAACGTTACATATATATATTTTTAGGTTTAAAATTCCATACCTGACTTAATGTACACAAACTTTGTTTCATGCACAAAATTATTTAAAATAATGTATAAAATTACCTTTCAGTTTTTGTGTATAAAGTGTAGAAGACACAAATTAATTTTATGTTTAGACTTGGGTACCATTCAAGATAATCTCTTTATGTATATGCAAATATTCCAATATTTAAAGGAAAAACAAAATCCAAATTCTTCTGGTCCCAAGAATTTTGGATAAGAAATACTCAACCTATATTCTGCTTTTTTTCTTTTAAAAATTTTATAATTTTAGGTTATACTAGATGAGACAATTAAGTCCATGAACTCATCCTTGAAAAAGTGCTGCATATCTCATTGCTGAATATCACTATTGTCACCTTTAAAGTGACAATAGGAAGCTATGCTCTGAGGAAGCTATGCTTAGGAAGCTATGCTCTGAGGCCAGCACCTAGTCCACCTGTCAAAGAAATTTTGAAACTCTTTTTCTGGAATGACCATCAGAGCTGTCATTATATTACCCTTGATGTCCTGAATGTCATCAAAATGTCTATTTTCAATATTTCATCTTTGGGTGAAGAAAAAAGTCACTGGGGGCCAGATCAAGTGAGTAGGAAGGGTGTTCTAATACTGTTATTTCTTTACTGGCTACACACTCCCTCACAGTGCTTGTGAACTGATACATTGTCATGATGCAAGAGTACCTTCAGGACAATTTTCGCACACACCTTTCTCATGCCAAGATTTTCAGTTAAGATTTTTCTTTAGCTGAGCATGTGCCTGTAGTTCCAGCTACTTGGAAGGCTGAGGCAGAAGGATCACTGGAGCCCAGCAAATCGACGTTGGGGTGGCCATGAGTGTACCACTGCACTCCAGCCTGTACAATGAGTAAGACTCTGAATCAAAAAAAAAAAAAAAAAAATTTTTTTCCTGTTTCTCTAATGATGTTTATCTGGTCTGCTATGTTTCTCATAGCCCACAATTTTGACTCACAAATTGATGAATTTTTGCAATGTTTTCATTAGTTCTTGCTTGTTACTAGCCATTCTGACCTCTCTTCATCAGTGTCACTCTTTCTTCAGAAAAACATTTAATCCACTTGTATACTGCCGTTTTCTTCATGGCATTATCCCCATAAACTTGGACTAACATGTCCCTGATTTCACTTCTACTCTTGTTAAGTTTAACAAGAAATTTAACGTTTGTTCATTGCTCTAATTCAAGCTCCAACAGTCTTGAGACAGCACACAAAAACATGCAACAAAAATAATGAATGCCGCTCAGCAGGACACTGCCACAAGTCTATACAAACAGAGGTGTGAGACACTGATATACCAAGATTATGAAACCTTACTGAGTTGTTTGTACAGTGCTGCCAATGTAAGTGCACAGTGGCAAGTTTGTGAGCTTAATTGTCAGACCTCATACATTAATATCTATTATTAATTTTGAGTTACATTTTCCATATAGTATAAAATATGAATTTAAGTTCACGATTTCACTAGTGGAAATCTAATTGCTCCAGGTTAGTGAAAAAGACAATTGTTTTTCTACTAGATTGCCTTTACACCACCAACCAGTTTTATATATGTAGGGTTATCTCTGGACTCTCCTTTCTGTTCCATCAATATATTTGTCTATCTTGATGCTGATATAGAAATTTCTGTAGCTTAATAACAATTCTTGAAGTCAGGTAGTGTTAATATTCCCACTTTTTCTTTTTCTTCTTCTTCTTTTTTTTTTTTTTGGCATTGTTTTGCCTATTCTAAGTTCTTTCCATATCCATATGAATTTTAACTTTAGCTTGTCAAGTTCTACAAGGTAGTCATCCTGGTGTTTTTTCATTGAAATTGCAGTAAACATAAGGATAAATTTGAAATGAATTTACAACCTAATAACTATTGAGATTTCTGATCAATGAGCATAGTATGTCTTTCATTTATTTAGGTTTTCTTTGATTACTCTCAGAAATATTCTGTGATTTTCAGTGAATATAGACCCTTACATCTTTTGTTAGATTCATTTTTAATTATTTTAGATTTTTGATACTATTATAAATGGTATTATTTTATTTCAATTTTTGTTGTTACAATGCAAAATTCTGTACAATTTTTATATTGATTTTGTCTTTTCACCTTGTCATACTAACTTATTACTGCCAGTAACTTTTATTATAGATTTCATCAGCGTTCCTCCTTAGATGATCATATGATATGTAAATAATCACAGTTTTCTTTTTTACTTTCCAATTTGGGTACTTTATTTCTTTTTCTTGACTTATTTTTTGCCTGGGTTCAGTACAATTATGAACAGAATTGGTAAAAGTGGACATCCTTGACTTGTTCTTGATTTTAGGGAAAAAATATTTAGCTTTTCACAATTAAGTATAACATTAAACACAAGATTTTTTAAGATCTCCTTTATTGGACTGATGAAGTTTCCTTCCATTTCTAATTTGCTGAAAGTCTTTATTTTTTAAATCTGGAATGAATTTTGGATTATGTCAAATATTTTCTTTGTACCTATCAAGAATATCATATAGTTTTCTAATAGTTTTGTCTGTTAATAGTGTGAACTATTTGGAATGAATTTTGAATTTTAAACGATTCCTTAAATGGACCCCAACTTGTTATGGTATAGTAAACCCTTTTACATTTTCTAAAATTGTGTTAAGATTTTTTTAAGTTTATATTAATGAAAGATATTGGTAACTACTTTTTATTTTATATATATATATTTTTTTTTCTGTTTTAGTCATGTTGACCTCAAAAAATGAGTAGAGAAATAGTTTCTTATCTTCACTGTTCTGAAAGAGTTGCATAGAATTGGTGTTATTTTTTTCCTTAAATGTTTGACAGATTCTCAATGAAGTCATCTAATCCTGGAGTTTATTTTTTAATTTTATTTCTTTGAAAAGGTTTAACTCTAAATTCAATTTATTTAATTTTAAAAATAGATATAAGACTATCAGGTTGCCTACTTTTTGAGGAATCTTTCACAGTTCTGATAATTGCTCATTCAAGGAATGCATTTATTTCCTATAAATTGTTAAATTGATTGGCTATGGCTGTTCATATAGTCCCTTACTATATTTTGATATCTTCAGAATCTTTAAGTCTCTGTTTTCAACGATGATATTTTAATTTGTGTCTTCTTTTTTATTTTTTTCAGATCATTCTAGCTAGAGTTTCATAACTTTCATTAATTTCAAATAAACAGCTTTGGGTTTTATTTATTTTTTCTGTTGTTTGTCATATATTTCATTGATTTCCTCTTTAATACATATTATTTTATTTCTTGCACTTTCTTTTGGTTTCATTTGTCATTCTTTTTCTCTTGTAGGGTAGAAACTGAGGTTATTACCACTCCTACTCATCATAGTACTAGAAGTTCTAGCCAGAGGAATCAGGCAAGGAAAAGAAATAAAAGGTATCCAAATTCAAGAAGGAAGTCAAACTATCTGTTGGCTGAAGATATGATTGTATACCTAGAAAACTAAAGTTTCAGGATACAAAATCAACATATAAAAGTCAGTAGCATTTCTAAACACTAATAATACTCAAGCCAAGAATCAAGTCAAGAGCTGTATCCCATTTACAATAGCCACAAAAAAATTAAAAATAGAATACCCGGGAATACATTCAACCAAGGATTTAAAAGTTCTCTACAAGGAGAACTACAAAACACGGATGAAATAATTCATAGATGACACAAACAAATGGAAGACTATCCCATACTCATGGATTGGAAGAATTAATATTATTTAAATGACCACACTGCCCAAAGCAATCTACAGATTTAATGCAATTCCTATAAAGGTACCAACATCATTTTTCACAGAACTATAAAATATCCTAAAGTTTATATAAAACATAAGAAGAACACAAATAGCCAAGGCAATCCAAACTAAAAAACAAATGCATCACATTGCCTGGCTTTAAATTATACTATAAGGTTGTAGTAACTAAAACAGTATGGAACTAGTACAAAAATAGATAGATCCATGAAACAGAAGAGAAAACTCAGAAATAAAACCACATACCGCCGGGCTCGGTGGCTCAGCTTGTAATCCCACGCCTTTGGGAGGCTGAGGTGAGTGAATTGCCTGAGCCCGCGGGTTCGAGACCCGCCTGGGCAGCGAGACCTCATCTCTACAATAAATCAA
>NW_007174137.1:653064-787962 GCF_000164805.1 Carlito syrichta
GCCCAGCAGGCGAGACTGCGGTGGCCAGGAGCGGCCACTGCATTCCAGTCTGGGCGACCGAGTGAGACTCCAACTCAAAAAAAAAAAACAAAAAAAAACCCACATACCTACAAACAACTGATCTTCAACAAAGCCAACAAAAATAAACAAAAAGGGAAAAGACACGCTATTTAATAAATGGTGTTGAAAAAATTGGCTAACCATATGCAGAAGAATGGAACTTGACCCTATCCCTCATTGTAAATAAAAATTAACTCCAGATAGATTAAGACTTAAAGATAAGACCTGAAACTATAAAAATACTAAAAGACAGCCTAGGAAAAACATTCTAGACATGGACCTAGGCAAAGAAATTATGGCAAAAACTTCAAAAGCAAATGCAACAAACAAACAATAATAGATAAATGAGACTTAATTAAACGAAAAAACTTCTGAACAGCCAAATAAATAATCAACAGAGTGAACAGAACACCTACAGAATGGGAGAAAATATTTGCAAATTATTCAGACAAAGGACTAATATCCAGAATCGACAAACAGCCCAAACAACTCAACATGAAAACACAACAAAAACAAAACATCAAAAATGGACAAAGGACATAAATAGACACTTCTAAAAGAGACATACAACCAGTCAACAAACATATGAAAAAATACTCTACATCACTAATCATCAGAGAAATGCAAGTTAATCCGAATGGTTGTCATTAAAAAGTGAAATAACAGACTGGGCGTGGTGGCTCAAACCTGCAATCCCAGCACTTTGGGAAACTGAGGGAAAAGGATTGCCTGAGACCAGGTGTTCGAGACCAGCCTGGACAACTTGGTGATACCACAATATATCAAAAACTTAGCTGGGCATAGTAGCATTATGACTGAATTGTGAGAAAGAGACATGCCACCAAGCCAAGTCTAATTAATTATGAGAACTTTATTAATGTGTGGGTCAAGAGCAGGCAAGCGCCAGAAAAACTCTTGACAAACTAGTGCAGTTTGTGACAAGCTTTTATAGGTAAAATTTGCAATGTTGGCTACATAACAACTTAGTGGCCATAGCAACCATTAACTAACAACTTGGCAAACAAAATGGGAACTTTTGATTGTTAGGGAGTTTTGATTTCATATCCCAGGTATAGCCAGTGCCTGGAAAGCCCCTGGAGTTCTGCCAACAAGATATAGTTTAAGGCAGTTACATAGAGACAAGGTAGAAGAATCATTACACAATGGAGTTACCTTAGTTAGGTCACTAACAAAATATAAGAACAAAATATGAAAATGTAACAATGAGGTTTTGCAAAGCATAACATTTTATTTCAGTTAACAAAGCATACAATTACATGGAACTTCTGGCTAGGGAGTCAGCAGGAAACGGTCAGCACGACCTGCCCAAAGGGGACAAAGCTGGGGGTCTGTGGTCATGGAAACATTACTGTAATCATATGTAGGCATTAAGAGGTGATTCTTAGGTCAAGCAGGCAACTAAGATGGAAGCTTTAAACAAAATGGAGTAAACTGGTTGATACTATTATTTTGCTGGCAATTTGATTTTATTAACTGACTTAGCTCATTTCAGTAGTGCTCGCCTGTAGTTCCAGCTACTTGGAAGGCTGAGGTGAAAGGATTGCCTGAGCCCAGCAGGTTGACACTGAGGTGGCCGTGAGCATGCCACTGCAGTCCAGCCTGGGTGACAGAGTGAGACTCTGACAAAAAAAAAAGTGAACTAAAAACAGATGTTTGCATGGATGTGGCAAAAAGGGAATGCTCATACACTGTTGGTGGGAATAAAAACTAGTTAAACCTCGATGGAAAACAGTATGGAGATTCCTCAAAGAACTAAAAATAGAACTACCATTCAGACCAACAATCCCACTATTGACTATATACCCAAAGGAAAATAAATTATAGGAAAAAAGAAACCTTCACTTGTATGTTCATTGCAATGCTATTCACAATAGCAAAGTCATGGAACCAACCTAAGTGCCCATCAATAATTGAAAACATGATATATATATGCTACATTATACTCTGCAGCTATAAACAAAGAATGAAATCATGTTTTTTGCAGTGCCATGCATAAAGCTGGAGAACATCATTCCAAATGAACTAACAAACAGAAAACCAAACACCTCGTGTTCTCGCTTACCTGTGGGAGCAAAATGGACATAAAGATGGAAATAATGGATACTGGGTACTCTAAAAGCAGGGCAGATGGGAAGAGAGGTGAGGGTTCAGAAACTATTTACCATGTGCAATGCTCAGCCTTTGGAGAACGAAGCATCTGAAGCACAATCCTCACCAGTGCGCTCTATGTGCCTGTAACAAACATGCACTTGTACCCCCTGAATCTGAAATTTAAAAAATAAATTAAAAAAGAAGCTGAGGTTATTGATTTGAGACTGTCTTATTTTCTTAAATAGATTTTAATACTATGAAATTCTTTTTAGCTTCATTGTCATATTTTAATATGTTGTATTTTCATTTTCATTCAGTTCAAAATATTTTCTGATTTTTATGATTTATTTTGAAGTATGAACTTTTGTTTTTAAATATTTGGAAGTTCTCCAGATGTTGTTCTGCTACTGATTTCTAATTTAGTTCCATGTAAAAGAGAATTTACTTTGTATGACTTAATCTTGGGAAATGTTCCATATGCATTCGAAAAGCATAGTCATGTGTTGAGGGGTAGATTATTCTAAAAGTGTCAATTAGGTCACATTGATTGATAGTATTGTTCATATTATCTACATCCCTCCCAATTTTCTGACTACTCACTTCATATATTTTGGGCTCTGCTATTAGATGCATTAGCACTGAGGACTGTTTTGCTCTCTCAAAGAATTGATCCTTTTGTTATTATGAAAGTTCTTCTTTATCTCTGGTAATATCCTTTACTCTAAAATCTACTTGTTTGAGCTTAATGTAGTCACTCTAGTTTTATTTGATTACCGTTAGCATGGCATATCTTAATGTCTCTTTATTTATAATCTATCTAGTTTATATTTAAAGTGACTTTTGTGTAGAACCATATATAGTTGTATCATGGTTTTTTGTATAATTTGACAACCTTTGCCTTTTAATAGGGTGATTATTGATCACATTGCTTTTTTTATTTCTATATATTTATTTATTTGAGACAGCATCTCATTCTATCGCCCAGGCTAGAGCTCTTGGCAGCCTTGACCTCCTGGACTCAGAAGATCCTTCCACCTCGAGTTCCTGAGAAGCCACAAAAAACACCAGGCTGATTTTTTTATTTTTGTGGAGATGAGGTTTTGCTATGTTGCCCAGGCTGGTCTCAAAATCCTGGGTTTAAGCAATCCTCTCACCTTGACATCCCAAAGTGCTGGGATTATAGGCATGAGCCACTGAAACCTGGCCTGCTTTTTTTTTATTTTAGCCTCCTTTATTGATAATTTTTATGATTCATATATATCTTTCATTGGCTTATTAGCTATAATACTTTGTTATGTTATTTGGTGGTAGCTTTAGGTTTATAGTATACATTTTAAAATTATTATTGTATACTTTCACATGATATAATGCTACTTTATTATCATATGAGAACCTGACAACACTATTTCTTCATTTCTTCCTCCTAAACTTTGTGCTACTGCTGTCATAAATATTTCTTTGATTGTGGTCTCAATGCTTTGAGGGGCCAATGTGAAGGATCGCTTGAGGCCAAGAGTTTGAGACCAGACTGGGAAACATGGTGAGACCTCCATTTCTAAAAACAAAAAATTAGTTGGGCATTGTGGTGCATACTTGTAGTCTTAGTTATTCAAGTGGCTGAGGTAAATTGATTGCTTGAGGTTACAGTGAGTTATAATGGCATTACTTCATATATATATAATATGTATACACACACACACACACACACACACACACATTCTATCTGGTGTCATCTTCCTTCTACCTGAAGTACTGACTTCCTTTAGCATTTCTTGTAGTGCACATTTTCTGGAGATAGACTCTTTCAGTTTTTCTATGTCTTAGTCTATTTTATTTTGGAGTAGCTTATTCTGGTTTGTTTTTTGATTTGTGCTATTTGCCAGACAATAGTTCTTTAGGCATTTCTTTTAACATTGACATTTTTAAACATTTTTTAAAATGTTTAAAAATTGTGGTAGTAAACACACCATCAATGTTTCCATTTTAACCGTTTTTATGTTCAATCAAAATTAATTACACTCACAACGCTATACAATTATCAACTCCATCTATTTCCAAATTTTTCATCACCTCAGAAAGTAATCCCTTGCTCATTGAGCAATAACTTTCTATTCTCCCTCCTCTCAGCCTCTGGTAGCCTCCAGTCTACTTCCTTATCTATAAATAGACAATTCTATCTACTGATATAAGTGGAACTATTTAATATGTCTTTTTTATGTGTCTAATGTATTTCACTCATCATAATATTTTCAAGATTTATCCACATTATAGCATGTATCACAATTTTACTCATTTTAGGGGCTGAATAATATTCCACTGTATGTTTATATCACATTTTTTTATCCATTCATCTGTTCATTTGGGTTGTTTCCATGTTCTGGCTGTGTTGAATAATGCTGCTTATTCACACTGATTTACAGATATCTGTTTGAATCCCTGTATTTGCTTATTTGGAGCAGAAGCATAGAAGTGGGATATCTAAGTCATGATAATTTTGTTTAACTTTTTGAAAATTCACTAAACTCATATTTGTTTTTAAAAAATATTTTAGCTAGGCAAAGATTCTAAATTGACAATTTGGGGTTTTTTTCAGTACATTAAAGATGTTTCTTCTTTTTTTTTGTCTTTTATTGTTTTCAAGTTGAAACATACAGTCATATTTGTCTTTGTTTCTTTATATATGTATATATATATCTTTTAACTGTTTCTTCTTTTTGTATTTTCTTGTCATTGCTAGTTTTAAGTGATTTAGTTATGGTGCACTTTGGTGTCGTTTTCTTGTTTCCTGTACTTGGGGTTCCTTGACCTTTTTAGATTTGTGTATTTATAGTTTTTATCAAATTTGGAAACTTTCCTGCCATTAATTTTAAAAAATATATTTTCCATTCTACTCTCCCTCTCTTTTTCTTCAAGCACTCTATTTACATGTACAATGGGATTCTTGAATTTATCTTCCCACTGACATACTTTTAAAAAATTATTCTGCTATTTTTCTCTCTATTCTTCATTTTAAGTCATTTCTATTGCTATGTCTTCAGGTTAAATCATGTTTCCTCTGCAATGACTAATCTATCTTTAATCATATCCAACGTAGATTTCATTTCAGACATTGTAGTTCATATCCCCAGAAGGTCAATTGAGATCTTCTTTAAGTCTTTAATTTCTTCACCTACCATTTTAAATCTTTCAAATAATTTGAATATTTGAAATTCAGTTATAATAATTGATTCAATGTTCTTATCGACTAATTCTAGTATCTGTGTCAGTTCTAGATTCACTTCAATGTATTGCTTATTCTCCTTATTATCATGTCTTATTTATTTGCTTCTTGCTTGCCTGATAATTTTTACTGGGTACTAGTCATGGTGAATTTTATCTTGTTGTTAAGGTTTGGTCTGAAATGTTCTCAAGTTCATTGAAAATGGTCTTACGGTTTTCTTTCAACTTTATTAGGCAGGAATAGAACAGGATTCAGTTTAGGGATAATTTTATCTCATTATTGAAGCCAAATCCTCCTGAGTACTTTCCCTAACACCCTGTGAATTATGAGTTTTTCATTCATAATTCTGGTCAGAACAGACACTATTTCTAGTCCTTTGTGATTTCTGTAAATTACTTCTGCTTATCCTCTTGGGTAGTTCTTTCCCTCATCTCAGATTATTTCCTCACACACATGTACTGATCAGTACTCAGCCAAATACTAAGAGGACACTTTACAGATAGCTAGAGTTCTCTCTATGTGCACCTCTCCTCTCTCCTAAGATGGAGTCCCAGTAAGTTCTTAAGGACTCAAGATGGCCAACTCCCCATCCTCCTCTCTACACTGCAATCTGAAGATTTTAGATAACAAATTGTGGTGTTCAATTCATTTGTTGCCAATTTCTCAGGGAGAGATTACTATCCTCTGTTGTCCAATGGCCAATGTCTTGAGAAATTTGTTTTTTAAATATTGTCCAATTTTTTGGTTATTTCAAATAGAATGGTAAATCCAGTCCCTGCTATCCCATCTTGACTAGAAATACAAATCATACTCTTTTTTCTTTCCTTTTTCAAGTGTTACCAAAAATCTATCTTGAAAGGGTATGGAGGGGAAAATGACACATGCAATTAGAATACCTTAATAAATCCCATTATATTGGTCAAGCATGGTAGCTCGCACCTATCATCCCAGAACTTTGGCAGGCAAAAGCAAGATTGTTTGAAGTCAAGAGTTTAAGACTGGCCTGGGCAAAAATAGCAAGAAACGATTTCAAATATATATATATATCCCACTCTATAAATGAAGACTAGCATTTTAAATCTTGCTAAAAATGAAAAAAAAGTTTAGAAAATACAAATGTGTCAAATAATTATAGTTGAATTTAAATTAAGAGAACATCAACTTTAATGTATCAGGGCTTGTAAGTGTAATGTTTTCCATGTGGATAATCTCCAGATTTCTGCCTCAGTACTTGAATAGATAATTTATTACTTTGGTTGTTAATTCGTACATTGTTAGATGAGGTTTAATCACTCAAATATTTTCCAACAAGTATTTATTGTAGGATTGGCCAGACACCAATTTAGGCACTACATATACAAGGAAAAATAGATTGCCTGAGCCCGCGGGTTCAAGACCCACCTGGGCAACTTGGCGAGACCTCATCTCTACAATAAATCAAAAAATTAGCCGGGTGTGGTAGTGCGCGCCTATAGTTCCAGTTACTTGGAAGACTGAGGTAGAAGGATCGTCTGAGCCCAGCAGGTCGAGGCTGCGGTGGCTGGGAACAGCCACTGCACTCCAGTCTGGGTGACAAAGAGTAAGACTCCAACTCAAAAAAAAAAAAAAAAAGAATATTCTTCACTCTTTTGAGGGGTCACTGTAATCCAGTAGCCAGACATTTAAACAAATAATAAACAGTATAATTACTAAGTTTTATATTCAGATCAAGTTCAAGATATTCATTTATTTTCATGCACAGAGGCCTAAAAGCATGGCACATTAAAGAAACTATAAACAGTTTGGTTGGTTCAATAAAGGGCATGTGGAAGAAAAGGAAAAATGAGATTGAAAAAGGAAGGAAGGAAGGAGCTAAATAAAGAATACAGATAATGATCTCAAATGTTGTTTTAATGAATTTAGGCCTTATAATGGAACAAGTAAAGGACCCATGCAGGCTTTTAAGTAGAGGTGTACTGTGATCAAATTTAGTCATTACATTAATCCCTCCGAAAGAAGTATAAGACGGATTAGCGGGAGTCAGCAAATTATAGTTTATAGGCCAAATTCAGCTCCCTACTTGATTTTTTGTAAATAAATTATTATTCAAGCACAGCCACACTTACTCTATACCTGTTGTCTGTGGCTGCTTTCCTCCTACAATGGCAAAGTTGACTAGTTGCAAGAGAGACAGTAAATCCAGTAATTCTGAATCGTTTTACTAATCAAACTTTTCACAGTACAAGTTTGTCAGCCCTTAGATTAGACACAGAATGATTTCAAAAAATAATTAGAAAGGTTCTAGTGATAATGCTAGTAAGCCAGTATAAAAGCCTGGCATTTAACTGAGCTTCTCAAATGTTTAATATCATTGGACCACAATTTCCACCATTTCCTTCAGTGTTAAATCAAAATCAGGAGATATTTTGTTAAGCACCAACTTGTCTTTGTGAATAAAGTAGCATGTGGGCAAAGCAGTGTGTGGATTGGCAATGCCACTTTAATTTTTCAGCAATGCCTTTCCCAGTGCACACACTGCTAGTGCCTGCTCAGAAATGAGCCTGGAGCATCTTCTTCAATTGACATCATGGTTTCTACTGCAATTTAGGTGTGAAAAGACAAATATAAGTTACTGAGGATATGTCATTTCTTGACCATATATTAAGAGAAGATTCCTACCCTGTCCCAGTAGATTACATCCAACTATAAGTCAAAATCTCTTCCTGCTTACCAATGTAGTATTCCTCTTTCCAATTGTGTGCTATTGATATACAAAGCCAAAAAATGTCAGTTGCTAAGGGAGTTTTGCCAACAGCATGCCTTGTTTTCTTCTGAGAATAATGTTTGTCACTTTGCAGATGGTTTTATATGCTTCCTGGCAATGGGTGGACTTGCAAATGATTTTGCTATAAGGAAAAGAGTAAATTTTTGTCATTTTCTATTTTAGCAGAATAATTCATCAATTTCATGCTGAAAAACAGAATTCTGTGATTTCTCTGAAAAAATCTGTTTTACCAGTGAGGTTCTTGTGATTTTGAAAATAGCATAAAATCTCCATTGCTTGATGTCACTATTTGATCATGCTTCACAGTAGACAATACTCTGAAGATTAAGATGGCTTGTAGTTAGGCAAATAAAGCCCAGTTTTTAGATACTACATGTCACATTTTGTCTTCCCAATGTTCTTCAAGACATCATGATATAGTCTCTTGTTCCTATACAAAAAATTTACATTTTATAGTTTCCCTGGAACATTGTTTAATATTTAAAACTATAATATTATTCTGAATACACTATTTGATTTTCAAGATTTTGGCTCTTCCATAGGTCACTTTTGAATCATCCAAACTTTAAAAAGGTAGGAACATAACACAACTTACTAGTCATAATAAAAATACAGATTTAGCATATGCAAAATACAATGTATGGTGATATGAAAAAATTATCCAAGATAATCCAGCCTCTGATAAATACATGCAGCTAACATAAACTAAGAGGCACACTCTTTGTTGTACATTTGTTTACTTTCCATTATTAATTTGTAGTAAATTTATTACTCAAATTTTATGGCATTTTAGGTGCAATATAGTACATATACAATAACCTTTAATGGAAAAATTACTATTTAGATAAAAAATTAATAGTAAAGATAATTAAGCAAGTGCTAGGATTTTAATGATAATCTTGATCAACATTTTTTTCAAGTTTTTTAAATGTGTGTGAAATATTTGTATGGTAAGCTTTTCTTCCCAAACTGACAAACTCTCTAAGGTCCATTTGATCAATTGACTCCTCTTTCAGAATTACAGTTGTAAATTATTGTTACAATTTCAGCAATATATAAAAGCTATATAAAAACTTATCCAAGCTGGCCTCGGTGGCTCAGCCTGTAATCCCTTACCTTTGGGAGGCTGAGGTGAGTGGATTGCCTGAGCCCGTGGGTTCAAGACCCACCTGAGCAACTTGGTGAGACCTCATCTCTACAATAAATCAAAAATTAGCCGTGTGTGGGAGCGCACGCCTGTAGTTCCAGCTACTTGGAAGATTGAGGCGGAAGGATCGCCGGAGCCCAGCAGGTCAAGGCTGTGGTGGCTGGGAGCAGTCTTTGCACTCCAGTCTGGGTGACAGAGTGAGACTCCAACTCAAAAAAGAAAAAAAAAACTTATCCAACTCTTTGGATAAAGTGTAATATGTTTCAAAGTTAAGTTATGCAGATTGCATAAAATATAATGAATAACATTTATGTAAAGAATGAGTAAAGTTAAGCAAATCAATAGAGTTACTGACCATTGTTTATATATTTAGTTTCTATGCCAGTCCACAAAAGATTGAAAGTAGCCTACATAAATATCTGTGATATAAAAGGAGGATATAAATATCTGAAGGAATCTGATTTAAGGGAAAATGTGATTAAAGAGAAAAAAAATCCATGAGGAGGATTAGCATGCAAAAATTCATGTTAAGCACTCCTATAGAGGTAAGATAACTGGTCCATGAATCTGGCTCAAGTTTCCTGGTTGCTAAAACAAAGTCATGACATTATTTATGAGGAAAAATTGTCACTAAGTTATCAAATATCCAAATTCAGATGCTGAAACTTATTTCTCTCATTGAAGTCCCCTGGTAGAAACTTCCTCACATATCCTTCTACAGTAGTTGAGCTATTTTTATTTTCATTCGTTGCCTTATACAACAGTACATGTAATAAATAATAAATGTCAAATAAGTCATTCATTTGATATTACTTTTTACTAGCTTAATTTGTTAATTTCAAAATGTATTACTCAAATTTTAGGACATATTTCCATAAAGTACACATATAATAAAAGATTATGTTGGTAAAAATTGCATATTTTTGGTGGACTTGTGGATGGATATTTTAAAGTAGTCAGACCTTTCTTTTCATCTTGATTACATCTCATTACAGTAAGAGTAGGACTATTTCTCTTCTAGTGATTAAACATGCAATATTTGTATAGAATAGTAAATATGCTTTAATACTTATTTGCTAAGAAGGAATTGTAGCAAAATGATAATTCTGAAGAAGATATGGTTCTCATTCTTGAGAACTCTGTTGTATTAAAATGGTTTTGAATACAAAAATTGATTAGTTTAAATAATAATTTTTTATATCTAGACCTCAAGAGTTACCTGCTTTTTGGTCATATCTCTTCTTTATCACTTTAAAGCATATTAATAGAAAAAATAAAGTACATTAAAAGGAACATTCAGAAAGCTTAACATATGGTGCTATACTAAAAGTAAAAGCAGGCAGAAGAAGTATTCACTGACATCCAATGGCTAATAATTTGGTTGAGGAGCACACACGTAGATATTGAATAAATTAATTAAAATAAGTAGAAATAATTGAGTGGAATGGATACAAAAACCATTTAATTCCTAAGTTAGAGGTGCCACTGATTGATTCTACTACAAATTAAAATCAATGGATGCCATAGAGAGTCTAGATCCTTAATCCTTTGAAAGACTCCTATGTTACAACAGAAATGTTGGCTCTAGAGATGTCATGTGTAAACACATAGTGTCATTTCAGCATGGTGTCTGGCAGCTCAGAGCTGAGGGAAAGTTATTGTAAATATAGGAAAAACTTTACCTAAGAGAGTTACACAGAATTAAGCTATTTAGAAATTCTGGGGCAAAACTTTACCATAATGCTTAAAGCATCTCTTGCCTATATAACTGTCAGCTGTATATATAGCTTGTAACTTTGAGAAAGTGCAATAGAATATTAATAATTAAATGAGTATATCATTACATTCAGAACATACACTGGTAGACCTTTAAAGGTGTGTTCTTTTTTATTTTAAGAACAAGAAGCAGTATGTTAGTAATTAAGTAAATATTATAGTAAGTATAGCTTATACTCGAGCTTATCACTCCCCAGGGAACAGATATTTAATTTGTGGTCATGATAATAACAACCTAATGAACTTCACATCTTTCAGGAGAGCTTAATAAACTTCAAAGAAGACAAAACAAGAATGTATGAGTAAAAGTACATCCTTAGCCTTTCATTAGGCAAAATGAGCATGAGTCCTGGCCCAGCATGGCTTCCAAAGTGAGCACTCCCAACTACAAAGCAAATGTATGCAGAGAAATGTACAACAAAAGACATAGCTTTTAAAGCTCCAGTTGAGTTTCCACAAATGTTGCTTACAAAAGCCACCATTCTCTGTGTTAACAAAAAGTTGTGGATCCGTTCTTCACTAAATCCTCTTTTCTTGCATAATCCACCTTGTGCACTTTAGCTTGAGTGTGTTTTATCTGATCTAATCCTGGGCTCATTCACTCTCAGAGAGAAGCAACAGGATTATTTCACACTTAAACGAGGTCCAATCTTTATGTGATCCCTAAGAGGACACCTGGCTGATACAGAATTTAAGCTAAAGATTAACCAGGTGCTCGAGCAACATAATGATTTCAAATATAATAACATTTTATGATGGAAAGAATTACTCTCAGCCTATATAAAAATTCATTTCAAAATGCACACATACTATTTATATAAGTTTATTATGTGGATATTTTATGCATGTAGTACTTACACACCTAAACACATAGGAGTTTTATTTCAAGAAAGGGATCTGGATCTACATCTATTAGAAATTTTATAACCCAAAGAAAGTGTTCACATTTTCATTCATGTCTTTCTTTCATATTCAGCATATCCACAGCTTAAAATGAGTTGAGGAGGGCCAGGCTTTGTGGCTTAGCAAATTAGTCCTTGATTTTTTTCTTTTAATGCAGTGAACAGGAAAGCTCAATAGAAAATAACCTAAGCCCCCATGAAGCTAGAAAACATGGATTAGTATGAAGTAAGTCTATCTTCTTCGGTTTGGCTCTGCGGGACCATTACATTTATTTTTTAAAAATATGTGTGTGTGTGCACACAAAGCATTTGTCTTGTTCATATATATCTTACATTTGCTGAGTAAATACACACACACGCACAACACACACACACACACACACACACACACACACACACATATTCCTATGGGTCTTAGATGCTAGTTTGTTAGTTTACTATTACTAATGTATCAAAGGCTCTAATTCACTTTAAATACAGCTTTCTGATTCCAAAGTCTGCTAGTATCTCAATATTTAAAAAAAAGATTAAAGCCAGTCAAAGCTATAGAAATATTCTTTTGAACCATAACATCTGTATAAAAATCTGAACATATGCTATTTCCTTTTCATTTGAAATTTGTATAGATATTTTATAGAGGAAGATAATGCCACAAATATTTAAGGTAAATGGAAGAGGATAATATTGTCACTGATATATGTCTCACAGAATACTTCCTGGTTTTTACATCTGGCATCAGAGAAGTGGAATATAAATGATGTGTGAGAGAGATTGGAAAGTACAATATTATCAATGTTTTTCTGGCTATTTTAACTCATCAAAATTTGTTAAATAAAATTAATCTTCCAAAAACCTGAAATTAACTTAATTCTTAAGTTAGAAGTGCCAGACCGAAATATTCTGGATTAAAAAAAAAAACTATATCTTTAAATATTACTTACCAAATTCACATTTCAAACGATGAAAACTTTGCCATGTCATTAAGACTCAGTTTCATTATCTGCAAAATAGGGGAGTTAGACCAACTATTAATTCCCCCTTTACTCTAAAATTGCTTTCAAATAGAAAGATCTCTATATGTGTTGAATAAAGAATGCATTCCAGATATTTGCACTTTTAGTAATTTAGAGTGATACAGCAATTAATGAATCTTCTAGGAACAAATGAATTGTTAGCAGAATGAACAATGTTATTAAAATAAATTAATAAATCATTAGGAACTGTGTTTCTGTGGTCAATCATCTCAGCAGCCCGGTTTCCACAAGTCTGTGTGTGGGCATAGATATACAGATCAAAAACAATATCAATAATTCAAAAAAAGTTCAAGTTCAGATACTTTACCAGATTATAAAAAATCACATTAAATTATATCCTTATACTTAATTCATAAATTTCACCCTAAATTAATTGAATATTTTATATGAAAACTAAAGGTAAAGTTATGATACCAATACTTACTCAGTTTAAACATTCCTATTTTTAGTAAATCACTAATCTCATTCTTTGGCAATATGTTAACAAAATAATAAAAATTATCTTACTTTTAAAGTAGTTGTGTCACGTTGAAACAATAAAGAAGCAATTTACAAAATAAATAAAATATTTGCAAAATCACTTATCTGTCATAGAGTGACTTGTGATCACATTCTCACTAAACATGACTATTTACCACTTATCACTGAATTGAACCAGACCTCTTCATTCTAATTAGTCAATTAACTAGAAAATACATCTCTTAAATGAAATAAAAAATTAAGTACCTAGCTGTCTGCAGGACACAGGAAATTGAGATTTCCACTGGTGAAGTGGAGGATAGATTAGAAATGAATTTCAGATACATAAAATGTAACATTAAAATATATAATGATCTTAGAATGAAATCCAAAGAAAATATGGGCCATATAGTGAGACTTGAGGGAGAATTGCCTATATCATATATATGAACATTAATAATTAATTAGAATATAGTTAAAATAATCGTGCTTCAAATATAGGAGATATTGTATGTATACAGACTTAGTTGTGTTACCGTCTGCTGATAGGTTTCATTGCAATATCAGTTAAACATTTGTTTACTGGTTATTATATGCTGAATACTAGTACAAACATTTTCCACACGTTGTATTAAATCCCAGACCATCCTCAATGAGAAATGAAAGTACTATTTATCTCCCTATTTTACAGATGAGTAAACAAAAACTAAGAGAGGGAAACTAACTTTCTAAACCATTCTCACTCTATATTCATTAGATAATGCATCATTTCAGGGAATCTTTTTCTTTTTTAATTTTTATTTTGAAGATACGGGGTACAATTCAGGGTTAGATATACAAATGGGGATCTTTTTCTACCTTTCTCCTTCAGGTGAGTAAGATCTCTTTCCCTCTACATGAAGCCACTTAAGCCCATATAAAATATCAGTTTTCCCATGAAAAAAATTTTACCAACACCTTCGACATTATTTAAACTATCCACCAAATAACCTTCCCTAATTTTGTTTAGCACTGTTCTGTTTTTGATTTTAATATTTTCTTAATACCATAACAAAACAAAATTAAACAAACAAATAATATAAAAAGTTTAGATTTTACTATGGTAGCCATGTAGAATATAAAATACCCAGTTAAACTAGAATTTCAGATAAACAAAAAAATAATATTTAACTGATTATCCTGTCTTTTATTGACTAAATCAAGCAAACTTAACTTTTGCCATCAGTAGTGTATTAGTTTCCTATTACTGTTATGATAAATTACCATAAATGCAGTTTCTTAGGACAGTACAAATTTATTCTTAAAGTTCTGGAAGTCAGAAATCTAAAATTAAGGTGTTGGCAGAGTTGCATTCCTTCTGAGGACAATTTGTTTCCTTACCTTTTCTGGCTTCCAGAGGTTGCCTATTCTCCTTGGTTCATGGCTCCAATCTCAACCTCCAAAGCCAACAACAAAATATCTTTCCACTTCTATGACTCTTGTGTTTTTTTAATAGACTCGTGTGATATTATTGGGCCCACTCAAATAGTCCAGGATAATCCTCCTATATGAAGGTCCTTAATTCAATCACATTTGCAACATTTCTTTTGAATGTAAGATGACATAGTCAAGTTCTGGGATTACAACACTGATATTTTAAGACAGGCACAGTGGCTCATGTCTGTAATCCTAGCATTTCGGGAGGTGGAGACAGAGGATTGCCTGAGGGGTTCGAGATCAGCCTGGGCAACTTGATGAAACTTCGTCTCTACAAGAAATAAATAAAATAAAATAAAATAAAATAAACCTAGCATGGTGTTGTGCACCTGTAGTTCCAGCTACTTGGATGATAGAAGAGAAAGGATTACCTGAGCCCAGCAGGTCAAGGCTGCAGTGGCCATGAGTGTGCCATCACACTCCAGCCTGGGCAACACAGTAAGACTCCAATTCAAAAAAAAAAAAAAAGAACATTGATATTTGGGGAACACTATTTTCTACAAATACTTTCTTAAACTTCCTTCATTCATTTCTATGCTAACCCATGTTTCTTGTATTCCATCTTTCCTACTGAGTTCACTTTTCTTCTTGCAGTATTGGATAGTTAAGTAGCATTGGCAGGTAAAGTTACTTAATCTGCCTGAATCAGAAAACATGCTGTCATTGCAGTCTGTTCATTCATACTTTGCATTTGACCATACTATATGATCTTACTCTGGAAAACTGTATTCTGCCCTTAGCCACTCTTGGGATGGAATGGAATCAAACATGACCAATTTGAGCATTACAGTTTTCTAGTCAGGAGTCTTATCATTGCCAAAAATGATGCAATGATACTTTTGGAGGCATATCAAAACAGATCTATCTAGGGGGATTTAAATGAAAGATGGCTGCCATTTTGAGAAGAAAAACTATCTGATAATGAAGCCAATACTCCAGGGAGCAGAGTAGAAAGAAGGGAGAAAAAGCCAAACACTTTTTGTGACACTTCATGCACACCTGGATCAAGCTACATTTAATGCCAAGTCTTTTCAAAGTATGTGATCCAATACATATTCTTATTTGTTTAAGCTTGTTTTGCCTATGTTTCTAATCACTTGAAGTAAAAATAAACCTGTAAACATATTGAAATTATTTACAAGTATTTTATAACATTTTGTAATAACAAGTTAATTTTAAGTGAAGAAAAAAACTAAGCCCTATAGTTAACGTACTTATTAATATTGATTCAGAGACCCATAGCACTAATTTTACTCCTGTTATGGCCACAGTTTTAAACAGATCAAAATATAGACAAAAAAAAATTTTTTTTAATGGAAATGATCATGTTCCCTATAGGTAGTAGCTCATAACTTTTTATGATCATATTTGCCAGTGCAACCTTTATTTGCCCTGGGTGGTAATTCTGTAACCTAGTTCTTTGCACTCTTCAGCTTCAGTCAAGGAAAACTGTGGAGGAGGAAAAAAATAGTCTAAGTATTGTGTGGCTATGGACTAGCAGCATAGCCTTATAAGTCTATGAATTTTCTGGTCTTTCTTTTGCTCCAATCCTCAAAGAGCGTCTTTTTGAAATCTAGGAGCTGTTCAGTGAATGAACACAGAGAAAGTCTGGGCATTCATTGTCCACTGGCTTATCCATTAATGGAATAGGAACTTCTTCAATATTTAGATTTTACTGTTAAAAACAACTCCAAACATCTTAGAAAATGTGTCAGTCTCATACCATGTAAACAAAACACTTTAGGAGGTTGATATTTAGCTGGGATACACTAGTATGGGACATTTGTTCTGACTGAACAGATATCTATTCTGATTGCTCAGTGGCCATGACACACTGAATGTTTAATGTTTGCAGTGTCACACTTGACTAGAGACAAGTAACCATATAGACCATGGCTTCTTTGAGATTATATTCTCAGCCATTAACTAAATATTCTGACTGACATGGTCATGTCAATGACTGTTTCAGTATGCCTAACATGCTTAAATTAAGAGTCAATGAGACTTGGAAACACAAGAAAGGAAATTATTGGGATGCTAAGGTTTGTGTGACACACACACGCACACATATAAATATATATATACAAAAAACACATGCGCACTTATATGTAATATATAATCACATACATGTATATATATAATTTAAATATTTTATGTATTGATTATATATACTATATATACATAAATATACATCAATATAGACACATACAAATACTTTTTTTACTTTATATTCCAAAGGATGATTGCTTTTACAGAAAAGAGCACAAACATAAAAAGAGTAAAAATAAATTAGCAAAGACCCCGTGATGTACATATATTAGCATTAAAAACATTTAATTACGATAGAAAAGAAGAATTCCATATTTTGTTAGCTTACAGAGCCCAGTATACTCAAGAGAGACTTAATTAAGAAGTCTCTAAACTGTAAGTTTTTTAAACAAGCATACTTAAGAGGGTAAATCCTTTACTTTTAAATACAATTTAAGAATCCTACCCTGCTGTTACACCTAGTTATGATTGTTCATCAGAAATACACAATTTATAGTTCCTATTTTTAGATTAGATGATATTTTCTTCTGAACCGGAAATAGTCCATTGACACTTATCTATTAAGCCTCAATATATAGATTTGTAAACAAAATTTCAAAAATAATTTATAAAATTATCACAGAAAATTTTATAAACACAAATTATTTAAAATCAACACATAACCTCACCAGCCAGTAAGAAACACAATTATAATATTTACATATTTTCATTGCTTCATATAGACACAGATGTATATTTATATTCATATATATATAAACATATATTTATGTATATACATATGTATGCACATATGTTCAGGACACATTCTTAGAATGGAATTACTGACTTTGCACAGTGACTCATGCTTATAATCCCAGTACTTTGGGGGGGGTCAAGATAGGAGAATTGCGGAGCCTAGGACTTTGAGACTGGGGAACATAGTAAGACCTTTTTTCTGCCAAAGTATCAAAAGAATCTCTGGCATAGTGATGCATACCTGTAGTTCCATCTACTTGAAAAGCTGAGGGGGAAGGATCACTCGAGTCCAGGAAGTTGAAGCTGTGGTGAGCCGTGATCGTTGCCACTGCACCCTAGCCTGATAATAGAGTGAGACCCTGACTCAAAACATACAAAGAAAAAGAAATGGGATTGCTAGGTTATATATTTCCAGAAAGGCTGAATGTTTATAAAACATTGGCAGGTTATCAAAGTATTTATTTTACCACTCTCATCAAAAATTTGTCAATTCAATAGGTTAAAAATATTGTCTGTTTAAAAATATATTCCTTAGATGAAAAATAAAGTTGAATTTAAACTTATTTTACTGGTATTTTGATTTTTTCATATGATGAATTATGAATATATTGTGGATTATCAATTTTAATTCATAATAGAAGAAACTATGTATTCATCTATTATGTAACTTATCTTGTAAATTACAAAATAAATTACACAACCACTACCAACGTCACCCCCAAAATGTTATTTGTCTTCCTCTCTCAGTAAATGGCACTTGCAACCCACCTAGGTGCTATGCAATGAACCATGATTCTTCCTTACATCTCTCTCTTCAATACCATTTTATCTAAATATTTCTGAAGTTCTCTAGATCAGTGATCCTCAACCTTTTTGGCATTAGGGACCAGTTTCATGGAAGACAATTTTTCCATGGATGGGGGGGGATTAGGGTGATGTGCAGTCAAACCTCACTGCTGTTTGTATTTGCAGCCACTTCCAAGTGGTAGTATCAAGGCCTCAGCTCCGCCTCAGATCATCGGGCAGTAGGTTTTCACAAGGAGCTTGCAGCCTAGATTCTCCGCATATGCAGTTCACAATAGGATTCACACTCCAATGAGAATTATATATCGAGTTCACACTCAATCAGCTGCTGCTGATCTGACAGCAAATGGAGCTCAGACGGTAATGGGAGCATTCGAAAGTGACTGTAAATACAGATAAACCTTTGCTTGCTTGTCCGCCACTCGCCTCCTGCTGTGTGGCCCAATTCCTAATCAGCTACGGGCCAGTACCAGTCCATGGCTTGTGGTTTGGGAGTCCCTGCTCTAGATGACGCATAAAAAACAAAAAAACTACCTGCTTTTCTCCATCTCCACTGCTACCAGGCTAATCTGCACCACCTGGGCTCTGAGTTTCGACTGCCCCTCTACCCATTCTCCACGTCGCAGCCTCCCTGATGTTAAAGTGATTCTCTCCAGCTCTTTATGCTTAGAAAAATTTCCCAAAACGCAAGATGTTCCAATAACTGTTTTATGGGATTCTTATTTTCATTAGATTCTTTGTTTTTTGTTTTTTTTTTTGAGTCGGAGTCTCACTCTGTCACCCAGACTAGAGTGCAGTGGCATGCTCCCGGCCACCACAGCCTCGACCTACTGGTCTCTGGTGATTCTTCCACCTCAGTCTTCCAAGTAGCCAGAACTACAGGCGCGTGCTACCATGCCTGATTAATTTTTATTTGTTGTAGAGACGAGGTCTCGCCAACTTGCCTGGGTGGATCTCGAACCCACAGGTTCAAGCAATCCTCTCACCTCTGCCTCCCACAGTGCTGGGATTACAGGCTTAGCCACTGAGCCTGGCTTTCATTAGATTCTAAAGCATCATGCTGTCACCATCATTCCTTTCTAAAAATTCATAATTTTGGTTTGCATTTTTTGATACAAGCATTTACTTTTTTAAAAAATTGCTAGTGAAAGTGCCTTTTTTGTTACCATGATTATTATCAGTTGATGTTATATTGCATTGTGGTTCATTAACGCTGTTTGCATTCTATTTTTTGAGTTATTTGAATCCTCATATAGAGTTAACTTTAATAGAGGTTTATGTACACTCGAAAAGAAGGCATATTCTCTGCTATCAGGATGAAGTGCTTATTATATATTTGTAGACTTTATATTATGGTTTTCAGGTCTTCTGTGTCCTTACTAACATTTTCCCCCCTTGATCTATCTAGATCAGAGAGACATGTGCTAAAGTTTCCTATTTTTAATGTGTGTCTATTTCTCCTTTCATCATCTGTAGTTTCTTCTTTATGAAAGTTGCTGCTGGTATTTGGTGAATAGATATTAATATCTTCACAGTGACATGTACTCTTTAGCATTATAGAGTGTCCTACTTTGTATTGTTTAATTCTTCTTGGCCTGAATTCTACCTTGTTTTAGATCAAGATCATGGCCCCTGCTTTCTTCTTTCTTGCCTTTGCTTGGTATATTTTTGTTCACACTTTTATCTTTACCCATTGCAATTCACTATATTTTAGGTATGTCTTTTGCATACAGCATAAAGTTGGATTTTGCTTTCTTAGCCAATTTGAAAATCTTTTTCTTATCTTAAGTACATTAAGCCCACTAACATGTGTTGAAACAACGAATATATTTGGTTTCATTTCTATAATAGAGCATTATGTTGTATAAGTGTGAATGCATATGTATGTTTCATTATTTTAGCTGTTTGCTTTCCCTCTGCTATTTCCTTTGCTCTTTGGGCAGGTTTGAACTCTTTTTAATGGTTAGCTTTATAGTCATACCTATCTATAATGCTTTAATCACAGATTATTCTGAAACAGTTTCTTTCTGTTATTAATATTATTGTCAGCAAGGAACTGCTTCTTTTCCTCTCTTGGCAGTCGTAAGTATAATCTGAGTGTTAATGTTTGTAGAACAAAATATACTTAAGCTTCAAGCTCTTAATTTATCTGGTTTAAATGATATCATTTTACTCCCAATACCAGAAAGTCTATTCTAATTTTTATTTACTCTGCCCCTTCTCCCATCACCCTCCCCCTACAGTTTGTAACTGGTTGTATTATTTCTCCAACATCATAGCCTGTAATATGCACATTGTGTTTTGTCATCTGTATCTCCATTTTTGAGTCTTTAAATGCTTACTACCATGCTCCTAGACATTATGATGGAGATTTCCAGTTATAATGGCTTTCTGAAACTGTCTGTAATAGAATACTTAGAAAAGGTCATGGAAATAATATTTTTTCAAGTATTACCTGCTTACAACTCTTTATAGCATTTATGCTAAGAGATTTTTTGGCCAATTATGAAAACATACTTTTCTTCAATGCTTTAGCAATTTTGTTTCATTGTAGTATAGGTAAAAATGCTGCTGCTATGAAATATGGCACTACTTTCATTCTCTTCCCTTTACTTTTTGCTTGACCGATGTGAGTGTTGGTGGTGGAAAGTGGAGGTAGAAGATGGGCAATTCTAAATTTCCTGAGGCAATTTTTTCTTATTTTTGTAGTCTAATCTGTCTCTTGGTATTGACTACTCTGATTCCAAGTACAAGGAGAATGTGAATTTTTAATAAAATCAGTTCTGTTTTTTTTCAGAAATGTTTTGTTGAATTGTGGTTTCAAATAATTAGTTTCTGTTCCATTCCTTCAATATTCTTCTTTAGGAACAACATTAAATGTATTTTTGATCAACAGATTTTCTTCGTCAATTTTTCAAATCCTTTTAACATCTTTCTTGAAGTCCGACTGGTTTTGTTTTGTTTTTCATTTATTAACTATCCATCCTACTTCCTTTGCAGTGTTGTTCCCAGGACCAGCTTACTCGTATCTTCCTCTTATTTTAGTCTTATATCTGAATATTTTTTTCTCTTTTCCAATTCAGTTTTAGTATTTGTCAGTCTTTCCCTCTTATAGTCTTATCAGCTAGACATATACTTTCTGAGATTTTGAATTTAATTGAATTGTTCTTTCAAAACTTCTGAAATTTTCTTTATGTTACTTTAAAATATTATACAAGAGTTTTTATCTAAGACCACATTTTTTTCCTGATGTGTTCTCATTGTGTGTTGAAACATTATCATGATATTATAATAATTTCACTGCCTTTTTAGCAATAACTTTTAATGGAGGTTGATTAAATTGTTGCCTACATTTTCAAATGAGATGGATTTTCCAAGGCTATTAGAAAAAGACTTTTTATTAATAGTATGTGCCCTCCCCCTCCCCCGACTGTCAGTTTCTGGTTACTGCCAATCCCTTTCTTATAATAGTATTATGGTAAATGTTCAGGGTCCACTTATGAGTGAGAACATATGGTACTCAGTTCTTTGCTTCTGTGATAAATCACTGAGTATTATAGACTCTAAAGCTATCCAAGTTGTTGCAAAGTCCATAATGTTGTTCTTCTTTATGGCTGAGTAATATTCCATCATATTTATGTACCACGTTTTTAAAATTCAGTCCAGTTTCAATGGGCAGCATGATTAGTTCCATGTTTTTGCTATTATAAATAGTGCTGCAATAAACATGCATGTGTAGGTATTTTTTTTGTAAAGTGAATAAGTTCCTCCGGGTATATTCCCAGAAAGGGGATTGCTGGATCATGTGGAAGGTCAATTTTTAGTTCTTTTAGGAATCACCACACTGTTTTCCATAGAGGTTGAACTAGTTTGCATTCACAGTGTGGTAAGGGCCTTCCCAGATCAAAGAAAAAGTGAAGTGTCAAAGTCAATGTCTAAGTGTGCATGAGTAACCCAATTATAACCCTGTGCCATAAAATACTCAATCAAGATGCAGGTTGATATATAAGGGAGACAAGGGTGCTAGAATAAAATATAAGGCAATGTCTCATTGAGTTTGGGACTCAACCTCTGTGTGTGAATCCACTGGGCCAGTGCTGGCAAAAATAAACACTGCTTCCTGGTAAGGAAGCCTTGGTGTCCCATCTCTCTGTAAAGGATCCTACCACATTTCTAAGGGCTTTCCTGGAGCGGAGATGGTGATTTCACCTCCCTTGTCATCCCAGGATGCCAGGAGAGTTGACCTTGCCTGGCCCAGCAGACTGATTGATCTGTATTGGACTAGCCCTCCTGGCATGCCAGGGCAAGGACCCTGGGAGCACAAAGAAACCCGGTGAGGTCCAGGAACCAGTCAGGGGAACACCACCTGTCAGACTGGTAAGAACTCAGGTTCAATTTGGTAACCCTGCCCCTAAGAGGCAGAAAGGGAGCCTGATCACCTCCCAGAGTTGCCTGAGTAGTCCCACAGGGGAGGAAACCGTGACTCACAGGGTGATGGGTTGAAAATGTTGTATGAGTGCAGATGAATGAGACGCTGCTTGGTGATGAAGCTAGAGGAGAGTTCCAATCTGTGGATCTGTGGCGACCTCATATCGCTTAGAGCAGCAGTAGAGTCAGGAGAAATCCTGAAATCTATAAGAAACCTCCAGTAAGGGGGGTTGAGACTTTTAGGGAGGGCCTGGAGTCTTAAGTTCTGCAAGAAATCTCCATTTTGGGAGATTGAACACCCTTTTGGAAAACTTCAGAATTGCACAGTCTAACCCAGTAACCAAGAATGGATTATAAATAGTCTAGATCTAGGAAGGTAGGTCGGAAGGACTCTCTTAAAATTCCTCCATATAGTCCACTGGGACGAATGTTGGAAGGTTGAGAAAATTATTCCAGAACTAAGATGAAGGGAAAAAGGAGAATGATTGAATTTTGTTGTTTTATCTGGCCAAAAATCCTATATATCAGTCCTTGGTCATTTGTCCAGGGTTTTGTTTTCATAAAGACCTGACTTTTCCAAACTTTAATAATTTATATAAATAATAAGACCTCTGCTTCATCTGAGGAAAAAGATTATGCCCTTTGTTGACTACCACAGTTCCTTCCCATGTTTCCCCCTAAAACAGGGAATGTGGAAAGGAAAGAAAAAAAAAAAAAGAATCTGAGCCCCTGAAGGAAAGGAAGAAGCCTTGGGATTCACTTTCCTGTATTCCTCTGCCTTGTAATCCTCAAGAAGACCAGGAGTATGGTGGGGGGGATGGTCAGGAACAAGGATCTATCAGGAATTCGGGAGTCAAAACCCCCAAGCTCCCGACATATTTATCCTAACTTGAAAAGGGAATTGAAACAATGCCAGAAAGATATTGAAAGTTTTCCCTTCCCTCCTGAGGATTCAGGCAAAAAGTCACACTATTCTCCTTAAAGGGAAGTCCCCCACTGGGACAAGGAGAAATTGGTTTTGTGAATGCTCCACTCACCAGTACAGAAGTAAGACATTATAAAAAAGAAATGAAATCACTCCCAGAGGATCCACTAGAATTGGCGGATCAAGTTAATCAATTCCTTATACCTAACGTCTATGTTCCCAGCTATGTCCATCTGGGAACAAAGTCATTCCCCAGTCCCAGATGTACAGTCTGCTGAACAAAAGTATCCAAATACTGACCCTAGATGGGACAGTAATAACCCAGGAGATAGGGTAAAAATGCAAAACTTGAGGAACTAGTGATTAAGGGCATTTGGGAATCTGCCCCAAGGTCTTTAAGTGTTTCTAGGTCTTTTAAAATTCAGTAAAAAGAAAAAAGAAAAAAAGGGAAAAAACTCCCATAGCTTTTTTTTAAGACTCAGGGACCAGGTGTGAGAATATTCTAGATTAGATCCAGAAAACCTTGTGGACAAGAATTGTTGAAAGTAAACTTTCTTACTAGAAACTAGTCCAACATTGCTAAAAAGTTGAAAAAGCTACAGGGATGGAATGAAAGACCCAAAAAAGAGCTGTTGAGGGCAGCACAGAAAGTGTTTGTTAGAAGAGATGAAGAAAAGCAGAGGCAGAAAGCTTGAATTATGGTAAGCACTGTCAAAAAGGTGGTGCAGAAACAAAGGAATGGGAGGCCCCCGAGGACAGGCTCCAAAAGCCAGAGAGGGCAAACTAGAGAAAAAAGCAACCCTAAGGGGAATGGGACAGGGAATTTTAATCCAAAGGGAACTTAAAAAGTTTTGGGGTTTAATAAGATATTGTAAATTGTGGATTAAATCTTATGCAACTAAAACTAGAGGCTAATATTCTAAACTATTAAAAAGAGACCCAAACCTTCTTGAGTAGGATGAGAATAAAATTACAAAATTACACACACACACACACACACACACACACACACACACACACACACACAACTCAAAGCAAGCCTTAATTACCATTCCTATCCTAGCTCTCCCTTCTTTAGAAAAAGCAATTTTTTAAGTAATATGTTTTGACTATTTCCTTTGCCTTATCCTCTCTTAGACTGAAAGGGCTCTTTACTCAAACCCCTCCTCTTGAGTTTATAGTTTAGCAGTTCCATCCTGGAAATTGGATATTGATCAAGTCCTGGAAGGAAACTAAGCTCCAACCAAGCTGGGAAGGACCTTAACAAGTGCTTCTGACAACTGAGATGGCAATATGAACTGCTGAAAAAAGGTGGATGCATCATACCCGCATCAAGAAATCACCAAAGGAAGTTATGGTACCAGAGAACACTCCCATTAAATGGGAAGTCTGAAACTGAACCACTGAAACTAAAATTTAAGAAAACCTAATGTATCCCTCTGTACCTTTTCTCATAGCACTGCCAATCGCATTTCTTATCTATGTATGTTTATTGCTTTTATTGTTAAACAAATTTGCAAGGGCTTTTCCAATTCTGAGCAACCGAAGAACCTTTGTTTACCTCGAAGGTGTTACTAATTCTAACCATAGTAATAAACAAAAATGAAGGATGATTTGTTATTAATATCACTAAAACTAACTCTTCAATAACTTCTAAACGTAATGCCTTTTCTGTCCTGCCATGTGGAAGTCTTCAAGACCAAAAAAAAATTATCTATGGTTGACAAATAGCTTTGTCCTGATACCACTGCTGAAGATGATCTGAAATGTATCAAAAAAATATGAGGGGGGGCTAGCCCTTTTGTTATGAATGGCATAACTTTACTTGCCCCACATAACCCTTGCCAGAACTGGTCTGGTGTCTTTTGAACCACTCAGTTTAAAGAATGGACAGCTCCAGTAGAAAAAGAGAAAAAAAGAAAAACTTAAAAATAAAATCCAACTTATAAAAGGAGCTACTCCTAGTTGTCAACATTTACAATGTAAACTGTTGATATTAACAATAACCCAATCTCAACTCATAGACAGAGATCATGTGATACCTTGGAAATACAGGTTAGGAGCAGCCATACTGGACAGGACCCTCTAGGTAAATTCTGGATAAGATTAATTGCAATGCCTCCAGCATCTTACCGTCCATCAGTACTACCCCAACCACTATTCCAAACCCTTTACAGTTTTGGGAATTAAACCAAACTAACCCCAAGAATGATCCTGGCAAGGTAATGATTATGGAAGTAACAAACTTAAAACAAACTTTAGAGATTGCATCAGCATATGGGGACACAAATGCCTGGGTTGAATAGAATACACAGCAATAAGCTGTGGGTTGAATAAAATACACAGCAATAAGCCTTAACAAAAGTGATTATTATGCCACAGGTAGGTCAAAGGCTCAAATAGTCCCATTCCCTATTAACTGGGACACAGACCTTCAAAGAAATGAGTTGCCTATTGGTTCTATATCACGATAAGGCCACATGGGGGAAATGAGACTTGCCTCAGTCTCTCCTCAATCTGCCTATACAGATGTCAATCTGAAGGTGTATCCTTCCTTCTCCATAGGTAAGGCAAATCACTCCTCTTGTCTCTCCAGATGAGGAGATGGTTTCACCACTCTATGGGACATCTGCAAACCCATTCCCAAGTCCTTGATGTTGCTGGGTCAACTGAGGGCAACTACTCGAACTTTAACATCCCTGCAGCGGATGTTTGGTGGTACTATGGAGGTAAGACAATTTGAGCCCTATTGTCACCCAAATGGATGGGAACCTGGGCTTTGGTTTGATTGGCTATTCCATTCACCCTAGCATTTCAAAACCTACTAATAACTACTAAAAGGGTCAGACAATCATTACCCGAACCACCAGTACCTGGCTCATTTGGCTCTAACATATATCTAGATGCTATGAAAGTCCCTAGGAAAGTTCCTAATAAATTCAAAGCTCGAAATCAAATAGTTGCAGGATTTAAATCTCTTTTTTGATGGGTAACTATAAATAAAAATGTAAACTAAATCAATTATATATATAATAACCAACAAAGGTTTATTAACCATACTAGAGATGCTATTTTAAAAATTGCTGAACAATTAAGTGCTACTAGTAGGATGACATTTAAAAAATTGTATGGCCTTAGTCATGATGCTAGGGGAAAAAAGGGGGAGCACATGTCATGCTAGGAAGACAATGCTGTACTTCCCCCAAACTGGTTGGGATCTTGTGTGTTAGGGTCTATCTGTCCATCATTCTTCCTGCTCCCACTTACCAGAGGGAAACATTTAAAAATCCAAGTATAGGCCGGGCTCGGTGGCTCAGCCTGTAATCCCGCGCCTTTGGGAGGCTGAGGTGAGTGAATTGCCTGAGCCCGCGGGTTCGAGACCCGCCTGGGCAGCGAGACCTCATCTCTACAATAAATCAAAAAATCAGCCGGGCGTGGTAGCACGCGCCTGTAATTCCGGCTACTCGGAAGGCTGAGGCGGAAGGATCGCCGGAGCCCAGCAGGCTGAGGCTGCGGTGGCCGGGAGCGGCCACTGCACTCCAGTCTGGGCGACAGAGTGAGACTCCAACTCAAAAAAAAAAAAAAAAAAAAAAAATCCAAGTATATGAGGATAAAAAGTCCAAAGAAAATGGTGTACCTTGTAGATTGGCAACTGAAAAGATGATAAATAGCCCCCTGGGTATATCATCCAATACTATGGCCCAGTCACTGAGCAGAGGATAGGTTTTGGGACTACTG
The DNA here is from genome assembly GCF_000164805.1 of Carlito syrichta. Taxonomy (NCBI): domain Eukaryota; kingdom Metazoa; phylum Chordata; class Mammalia; order Primates; family Tarsiidae; genus Carlito; species Carlito syrichta. The sequence continues at coordinate 680,694 of NW_007174137.1, forward strand.
GACCCCCATTTACATGCTAAACTGCATAATTCAATTACAGGTAGTTGTTAAAATTATAACTAATAAAACTGCAAAGGCCCTTACATAATAGCCAAACAACAAACCAAGATGCACAATGCTATCTATCAAAACCACTTAGCCTTAGATTACTTGCTTGCTTCTGAAAAAGGAGTTTGTGGAAAGTTTAATTTAAGCAACTGCTGCTTACAAATAGATGATGAGAAAAAGGTCATAAAAGAATACACTGACTGGATGAAAAAAATTGCTCATGTTCCAGTCCAGACCTGAAAAGGTTGAAAACCCGGAAAATTATTTGGGGGATGATTCTCAACTTTTGAGAGATTCAAAACCCTCATGGCTATTATACTTATAATTTTCAAAATGTGTCTAATCCTCGCTTGTCTGGCTCCCCTGGTTATAAGGTCTGCTTCCAGCCTCATTGAGGCCATGGTTGAGAGAAAAACGGCAGCACATGTACTGATGTTATAGAAGTACCAACTTTAATCCAGGTGATGCTTTTTGACCCTAAAAGGGCCTGAGCATCAAAGTGGGGAATGTGATAAGGGTCTTCCCAGAACAAAGAAAAAGTGATGTTGCGTCGTCAATGTCTAAGTGCTCATGAGTAACCCAGTTACAACCCTGTGCCATAAAATACCCAATCAAAATGCAGGTTGCCATATAAGGGAGACAAAGGGGCTAGAATATAAGGCAATGCCCTATTGTGTTTGGCACTCAGCCTTTGGATGTGAATCCGCTGGGCCAGTACAAGCACAAACAAAATGCTGCTTCCAGGCAAAGAAGCCTCAGTGTCCCATCTCTCTGTAAAGGATCCTACCATATCTCCAACAGTGTCGAAGAGTTCCCTTTTCTCCACATCCTCGCCAGCATCTGTTTGATCTCAATCCAGGCTGAGACAGAAGGTAGGCCCAAACTTTACTTGTATGATGGCCACTTGTATACCTAATCCTGAATTGACCCCACATCTTTAAAATAAAATAATATTTAAAAAAGAAAGTCAAAGAACCACAGATGCTGGTGCAACTGTGGATAAAAAAGAAACACTCATTCACTGTTGTTGGGATTGTAAACTAGTTAAAACTCTATGGAAAACAGTCTGGAGATTTCTCAAAGAACTAAACATTAAACTACCATTTGACCCAGCAATCCCACTACTAGGGATCTACTCAAAGGAAAAGAAATTATTATATAAAAAAATACCTCTTCTTGTGTGTTCATTTGCAGCACAATATTCGCAATAGCAAAATCATGGAACCAATCTAAGTGCCCACCAACAATTGACTAGATAAAGAAAATGTGGTACGCACACACACACACACACACACACACACACACACACACACACACACACACACACACACCATGGAATATTATGCAGCCATAAAAAAGAATGAAATCATATCCTTTGCAGCAACAGGGATGGAACCAGAGATCATCATCCTAAGTGAACATCTTTGTTGCTGACATGTTTCTGAGTCAGTCATAAAAATGGAAATAAAAAACATTGAGGACACCAATAGGGAGAAGGAGAGGTGGTTAGGGTTCAGAAATTACCTATGGAGTACAACATTCACCTGGGGAATGGGCCACCTGAGATCCAATCCCCATTACTACACAATACGTCCATGTAGCAAACATACTTGTGTACTTCCAAAACTAAAATAAAAAATAAAAAAATGTTCCCCTGGGAACTCTAGTACAATACTAAATAAAAGTCTTCTTAGAGAGAAAAAAAGAAAAGAAAAGAAAGATGCTTCTTAGAAGGGGGTGGGCAATAGCATAGATTTCCCAATATTAAGCCTTCAAATTTTCTCCTTCTGTTGCTACCAGAAAGGCTCAAAATATACTCTATTCATTTAGATCTAAGTCTATTCAGGATGACTTTCAGTCTCTAAACCTATACTTAGCCTATGAGCTCCATAAGTCTCGCCTACTCAGTGCTTTTAGATTTAGACAGTATATTTTGCTGTTACAGTCCCCTTTGAAAACTTTCCTCCTTTCTGCATCCTCCCACTAGCTGACTCTTTGACCTCTATTTCTCCCAGTTATTTCTGTCCTGTTCAATTTTGCTTCTGTTTCTCGGTGTGTTTGTTTTTCCCAGTTTTCTGAGTAAATCTCTGTTCTGGAAAGTCACAGGAGGTAGGGGAGGGAGTTACTGAATATTTTACTAATACCCAACCTCTAGACTTCCTAGGCCTACACATTGATTTTCTTGCATTCATCTTCACCTTGGAGGCTGTCAAAATTTTTCCCAGGGTCCCTGTCCCCTGTTATTCTTAGATCTATTCAATCATTTCTACTCAGGATAAGCTTCTTCTCCCCTTAGAAGTATTTGATACTAGTGTTCTTTTTCCCCTTGGTTTGTACTGTATACCCTAATACTTTTTGGCTCCCAGTTTCTCCAATATCTATTGATTTGTGTAGCTTCACCTAATTGGTTGACCATACTTTTCTGTATTCTGGAGTCCCCTGACATTAATAATTTATACAAGTACAAGGTATTAATTATTAGTTAGAATTGAAAGTGTCTTTAGAAAACTGCTAGAGTATGCAACTAAATTTTCAGATCAAGAATCTCAGGTTTTCTCATGATCACAAGGTCTGTAGCTATTACCACATGTAATAATATTTAATTGCCTTCTTTATAATTATTTCATACCTCAACTCTCCCAATAGATGGCAAGTTCTTCAAACTCAAGGACAAAGTCTCATTCACCTTTAGAATCTTCTATAAGCACCTGGCATGAAGTTAGGAATGTCAGGGGTACTTACTGAGGTAAAGTTAAGTAAATACATTTGTTCATTAAGTAAATATTTATTGAAAGTTTGAATGTTCTAGGTGCTTTGTATATATCAGTTGAGAAAGTTTTTATTTTTTGTAACTTTTGCTGGAAATTATATTCTAGCATGGGTAGAAAGACAAAAAAATGAGTATGACAAGTACACAAATTATGTAGAATGTTAAACATCAAAAGAATTATAGGGAAAGAATGCAGAGAAAGAGAACTGGGAAATGGAGGAGGGTGTAATTTTTAATGGTGTGATCATCATACAGATGGTGAAATTTAGGGCAGAACTTGAAGCAAGGAAAAGTATTCCTAATGAAAATATCTGTAGAGTGTTCTGAGCAGAAGGAACAGTTAATAACCCTAAGACAGTAGTATGTATGCAGAAAAGAAGAGCAAAGGAACTGATGTATCAGAGCAGAGTAAACAAGGGAAAGAAGTAGGAGGTGAGATGATTGATCCACTCAGGGTGGGACTACATGGAGCAAGAGTTAGAACTAGATCATATACATTTTTATGCCATTGTAAATATTTTGGCTTTTACTCTCAAATAGGAAGAGATTATAGGGTTTGGAGAATAAGGAATGTCATGGTCTACCTTATATTTTAAAAAGATTATTCTGGCAACTGTGTTAAGAATGCATGATGGCGTTCTGGTAAGATGGCAATGGCACAGGTGGGACTGTGAGATTCTCCAAAAGTAAGTTCCCATAAAGACTCTTACTTTCCTTCTCCCACCCCCTCACCCACCACCAGCCACACCAGTCCGAGGCCTGGAGACCCTCGGTCCCACGCACAGCTGGTTACCGTGGCACCTCTGCTACTGCTATTCCATCCCAGGCGGCCCCGGCCCTGGCCGTGTGGAATTCCCAGCTCCCTCCCTGGCTACACTGTCTCACCCAGCCCCAAGCCACCTACCACTGCCTGTGGAGGCCCTCAGATATCGACTTGTGGAGATCTGGGTTCCCTTGCTGGTTACACTGATCAGTCTGACACTCAGCCGCTGTCAGTTCCCTCCCTGGCTGGGCGCCCAGCCCAATCTCAGGCTGTAGCAGCCAGTGGAGGCCCTTCACACCCATCCCTCAGAACTACAGCTCCATTCCCTCCTGGGGCACCCCACCAGGCCCAAGGCCACTGCTGCCCATGCAGGCCCCCATGCCCGTGCCTCTGGGCTCTGTGCTGCTGCCCGGGCTGAAGCACCCAAAGCCGTGGCTGGTGCTTGACCCTCAGAGTTCTGGGTCCCCTCCCGGGGTTCCGGGTCCCTGCCCAGCCCCATCTCAAGCCACCATCGCCCAGGGAGGCTCTAGGTGCCCATCCCTCAGAGATACCAGCTCCATTCCTGGCTGAAGTGCCCTGCGCAGGGCCCAAAGCTACTGCCACTGCCCATCACCTGCCCTTGGGAGCTCCAGTCTCCACTCTGGCTGAGACACCCAGCAGTCTTATACTCCACTTTCCCCAATTCGCCCCTGACTACGGGGGGACCAGAGAACAGCTGGAGCCCTGTGACCAGGCAGAGACCTGCAGTGACTCACCCACCCAGCTCTGCCTAACCTCCAACTTGGGAGCTAAGATCCCATGGTTGTATAAGGGAACAGTACATCGTAAGGAGGTACATCTGAACAGCCGCTCTCAGCTCTCGGCTCCTGCCTGGGGAATTCTGGGCTCCCTCCTCCACCCCAAGCCACTGGTGGCACACTAAATGCAGGGCCCAGCTATATCGCTGATTCCCAGTGCTTGATGCCAGACACACACCACCATAGCCTGTCATAGTGGATCATCCACAGACCTGGATGAGTGGAGAGTGTAAGGCCAGAGGTACCAGAGGGCGGGGCAGGCCTCAACAAGATGGCTCCAACACGGACCAGGAGAGCAATGGGCGAGAGTGAGTCAGCAAAAATGAGTAACCGAAACTGAGACTCCAGCCACAAAACCAGCCAGTACCTGTTACAGCGACTCTAGCAACCCCATTCAGCCAATTGCCAGCAGATGTGACAGCTGTCCCAACCAGTGATTGTTCTCCCCGACCCCCTCACAGCTTTCTCAGTGTGCCCTTTATAAACCCGTCGCCCATCTTGCTGGGCACAACTTCTCCGGCCCACAGCTACATGGACCAGTGAACCTCGCCTGAGACTGTGCTAATAAATTTTCTTGGCTCCTTTGTTGCCGTTTCACCTGGTCTGGTTTTGTTTACCTTACATTTGTGCCGAAACCCAGGAGGACGGTGCAGGGCCCCAGCGGGCTCCCCCATCCTCTCCCGATCCGGGACCTCTCTCGGGAACAGGACCTGGACCCAGGACCTCAGACAATGTGGTGAGTTACTCGCTTTCCCTGACTTCTCCTCCTACCCTCCAGGGTGTGCAGTCCGAAATTGCAGCTGCGTCTGGGCTCACCCCTTCGGCACGGTGCCTTTGTCTCTGGTGTAGTGGAAACATCCCTATCTCCGGATTGCCAACCCTATAAAGGAAGCGGATCTTCCTTTCCATCCCTATTCTGAGTGGGTCTGGGACGCTGGGCTCGCTTGTTTAGGGACCCGGAAATGGAGGTTGCGGCCATGGGAAACCAGCCTTCTAAAACTGAGGCTCAGACCCCCTTGCGGTGTCTCATATCTAATCTGGCTACTCTGGGGTTGTCAGAGGATATCTGTAAATGGAAGCTAATCCTCCTTTCCTCCCGGGCCTGGCCCTAATATCCTCTGGACAATCAGTCTCGCTGGCCCCCCGAGGGAACTTTCAATTTCGGCCTCCTCACCGATCTCAGTAATTATTGTCACCGGACTGGGAAATGGTCCGAGGTCCCCTATATCCGGGCCTTTTGGGCATTGCGCTCCCATCCAGACCGCTGCATCAAATGTTTCTCAGCCCAGGTCCTCCTGGCCAAATCCCCTGATAGGGGCTATCAGCCTCTCCCGGCGCCGGAATCTTCCTTTACAGATCCTCCAGAGGACCTTGGCCTTCCCCCTCCAGCTACTATTCCTCCTTCTCCTCCCCTCCTGTCCACCTCTTCTCAAATGTCTGCTCTTTCTCAACCCCCTCCTAATCCGACCTCCTGTGCCCAGACCTCCTCCAATCAGGCCCCTCCGGTGTCTGCTCCTGCCTTATCTCCCAACTCACCCCTCCTATATTCAGCTCTTCCCCCCAAGTCCGCCAACTCTAATTCCTTTGTCCTCAGCTCCAGTCATTCTGGGTTCAGTCAGCTCCCCTCCCCCATCCACTTCCATCCCTACTGCCACGGAGGCACCGCCTCCCCCCTCCAGTCCTGTTGACATCACACCTGACTCTTCAGTTTCTGGCTCTGCCCTAGCCACCCACAAGCTGTACCCTCCTCTTCCGTCGTCACCGCCATCTTGCCCTCCTTCCACCTCATCCCCTACTCTCCCCCACTGCCATCTTACAATCCTACACCGCCCTCTAAATGGACCAACCCTCCAGTTACCAGGTCCTGGGCCCAGTTACTGTCCCCTCTCTGTGAGGTGGCAGGTGCTGAGGAACTGGTTCGGGTACATGTTCCCTTCTCCCTAGGGAACCTGTCCCAGATTGAAAAGTGCCTAGGCTCCTACTCTGCCAACCTGACTGCCTACACCAAAGAGTTTCGATAACTCACTCAGGCATACGAGCTCACGTGGCATGACCTCCACATGATCTTAACCTCTATCCTCACTCCCGAGGAGTGCGATCGCATCATCTCAGCAGCTCAGGACTACGCTGATCAGGTACATAACTCTGACCATTCTTTGCCAGTCGGGGCCATGGTGGTGCCTGCCGAGGACCCACAATGGAACTATCAGGATGGTGCCACAGGGAGGACTAGGAGGGATCAGATGGTCCACTGCCTTATTGCAGGAATGGAAAAGGTGGCTCAAAAAGTTGTTAACTATGACAAACTGAGGGAGATCACATAGGAGCCTAACGAAAACCCAGCCTCTTTCCTTAATCATTTAACAGAGGCTCTTACCCTTCACACTCATTTGGACCCTTCCTCTCCACCAGGGTCCACAGTCTTAGCTACCCACTTTATCACCCAGTCCGCTCTGAACATCTGGCGCAAGCTTAAAAAGGCGGAGGAAGGCCCCCAGACTCCACTCCAAGATCTGGTGAATATGGCCTTTAAAGTTTATAATGCCCGAGAAGAGGAAGCTGAGGCCTTATGGGCCCAGAGGCTAAAACAGAAAGTGGTCCTTCAAACTCAAGCCCTAGTCACTGCCCTGCAGCCAGCACAGCAGGGTCCTCAGAGCCCCCATCTCAGGAAACAGTCTGAAACACGAGCACCTCCAGGAGCCTGCTTCAGGTGTGGCCAGGAAGGCCATTGGGAAAAGCAATGCCCCAACCCCAGGCCACCGACTCGACCTTGCCCAGTCTGCAGACAAAAGGGACATTGGAAGTTTGAGTGCCCCCTGGGGGAGAACCATCCCCCGGTGACAGAGTTTCGCAGGGGACTGGCTCCCCCAATGGGCCCCTCGCCAGAGCTCCTGGGCCTCCTGGACGACTGAAGCTGCCTGGACTAGAACACCTCAATCACCCTTGCCGAGCCCAGGGTCACACTATGGGTAGCAGGTAAGTCCATCTCTATTCTGGTGGACACGGGGGCTACCTATTCTGTTTTACTATCCTTCCACGGGCCTTTACATCCTTCTCAGGTCTCGGGTGTAGGCATCTTGGGGGTACCCTCCAAGCCTCTGAAGACGGGTCCAGTGTCCTGCCTTTTTGAAGGCCATCCCTTCACCCATTCATTCTTAGTTATCCCCTCCTGCCCAGCCCCTTTGCTGGGACTAGACCTTCTGTATAAGCTTGGGGCATCTATCTGCCTCACTTCACACCGAGTTCCCCTGAATTCGCTCCTGGCCCTCGCCTATGTTGTCTTCTCCCCAGAACCTTCGTCCGATTTCCCCATTTCCCCCAAAAAAGTTAATCCAGTGGTCTGGGACACTTCCACTCCTGTGGTGGCCAATCACCACACCCCAGTCCTCATTCGCCTTAAGGATCCCTCTTGCTTCCCTTCCAGGCCTCAATTTCCTATCTCGCACGCCCATCGCAAGGGCCTCCAGCCCATTGTTAACCGGCTGCTAATCCAGGGTCTTCTGGTTCCTACCAACTCCCCTTCTAATATGCCCATCCTCCCGGTAAAGAAGCCATCTGGTGCTTTTTGACTGGTGCAGGATCTGCGGATAATTAACTCTGCCGTAGTACCACTGCATCCAGTGGTCCCTAACCCATATACTCTCCTATCTCAGATACCCCCCACTACCACTCATTTCACAGTCCTGAACCTTAAGGATGCTTTCTTCGCCATCCCCCTACATCCAGACACCCAGCCACTCTTCGCCTTTACTTGGGAGGATCCAGACACCCACAGGGCCCAACAATTAACCTGGACGGTCCTGCCTCAGGGATTCCTGATAGTCCCCACCTTTTCGGCCAGGCGTTGACCGAGGACCTGTCCTCTTATGACCCTGGGTGTAGCACTCTCCTCCAGTATGTAGATGACCTCCTCCTGTGCAGCCCCTCCAGGGAGGTCTCTCTCCGAGATATAGCCTCCCTGCTTAACTTTCTAGCACACTGGGGATACAGGGTCTCCCCTCCCAAAGCTCAACTCTCTAACCCACAAGTCACCTACCTAGGGGTGGCCCTGACCCCCACCTCCAAGGCCCTCACGGCAGATCGCACCACCTCCATCAGGGAACTCCTACCCCCACCTCAGGTGCTGAAATCTTGTCGTTCCTGGGGCCGGCAGGCTTCTTTAGACATTGGGTTCTCAATTTCGCTATACTTGCTAAACCACTATATGCTGCAGCTAAGGAAACTCCCACCGGCCCCCTCACTTCTCCCTCAGCTGAAACCCGCGCTTTCGAGACCTTGCGAGACACGCTCCTAGCCTCCCCCCCACTTATGCTTCCTGACTTCCACAAGCCTTTCCTCCTGTTCACTGAAGAAAGAACTGGGACAGCGACCGGGGTTCTGGCCCAACCAGTGGGACCCTCTCACCGACTGGTCACCTTCCTGTCTAAACAGTTGAACCTCACCATCCAGGGATGGCAGCCCTGCCTCCGGGTGCTGGCAGCAGTGGCTTGTTTAACCAAGGAGGCTCTAAAGCTTATCCTTCAACAGCCGGTTACGGTCTACTCCCCCCACAGACTCCAGGACCTCTTGGGTCATAAGTCATTATCCTTATTAAGCCCTTCTAGGGTCCAGGAGTTCCACCTTTTATTCATAGAACACCCCCAAGTGTCTCTTTGCTCATCACTGCTTCTAAATCCAGCTACTCTCCTTCCCTCCGCTAGCTGCTCAGTTTTGCCTGAACATTCCTGTGTGGAGCTGGTAGAGGCCCTTAGCCCCCTTTGCACGGGGCTCTCTGACCAACCTCTGTCTAACCCTGATCTCACATTCTTCGTAGGTGGAAGCTCAACTAGGGGGCCTGACGGAGGCCGCAGGGCAGCCTATGCAGTAGTCTTTCCTCCCACCATGGTGGAAGCTGCCTCACTGCCACGAGAGACTTCTTCCCAAAAGGCAGAGCTGGTGGCACTCACCCGAGCATTACAGCTGGCAAAGGGCCGCAGGGCCACTATATATACTGATTCTAAGTATGTTTTCCTTATCGCTCATAATCATGCGGCGATCTGGAAAGAAAGGGGGTTCTTAACCACCCAGGGAACTCCAGTTGTCAACAGTAAGGCCATTCAACATTTACTCCAGGCCCTACAAGAACCCAAGGAGGTAGTCATTGTCCACTGTCGAGGCCATCAGACGGGCACAGACCCTGTCACCCAAGGAAATGCCCTGGTCAATGCCACGTCCTGCCAACTTACCTCAACCCAGGACACCACTCCTGTCCTGTTTATTTCTCCCTCCCTAACTCCCAAATACTCGGAGGACGAACAACAGTGACTCCTCAGCCAGAGCGCCATGGCTGGGCAACAGGGGTGGAATGTACCTCAGAGACAGGATAATCCTTCCCCAGACACAGGCAAAGGAAATCGTGACCACAATCCACCAGTCTTTACACATTGGTCCCAAGGTCATGCACAGGATTCTTTCCCCGATTTTCTCGCCGCAGGGTCTCTGAGAAACCATCAACCAGGTCCATATGGCCTGTCAAACCTGTGCATATGTTTCCTCTCAAGGAACCCTCCGGCACTGGACGGCAGCCCACCAGCTGCAAGGGTGTCTCCCTGGACAGGACTGGCAAGTGGACTTCACTCATATGCCAAGACACAAAAAGTACCAATACCTGCTGGTAATGGTAGGTACCTTTTCAGGTTGGATCAAGGCCTTTCCCACGAGCTGGGAGACAGCCTCGGTGGAGGCTGAGACCTTGGTGGAGCACATCATTCCCCACTTCAGCCTCCTGATGCCCATCCAGTCAGACAACGGCCCGGCATTCATTTCCAAAATCACTCAGCTGGTGGCCGAAGGCCTCAACATCGTCTGGAAACTTTACATCCCCTACCGCCCTCAGTCCTCGAGTAAGGTGGAATAGGCAAACAGCCTCCTGAAGGACCAACTAACCAAGCTTTTCCTGGAGGTAAAACTTTCCTGGCCCGCTCTGCTCCCTGTTGCCCTCACTAGGGTGCGTGTGGTTCCCCGGGGGCCAGTCTGCCTTAGCCCGTTTGAATTGATGTATTGTAGGCCTTTTCTCATTAACACCGACCTTCCTACAACTCCTCTGCCACTAACCTCCTACCTGCCCTACCTCTCACTCCTCAAACACCTCCTACGAGAGCACACCGACCAAACCCTGCCCCAGGCCAACTCCACGTCTGGCCCACGGGCAGCCGTCATTCTACAGCCTGGTGATGAGGTTCTCCTTCGTGAGCTCCAACCCTGGTCCCTTCAACCTCGCTGGATGGGACTTTACACAGTAGTTCTTACAACTCCCACCGTGGCTAAACTGTTAGGACATCCCTCGTGGTACCACATTTCTTGACTTAAGCAGGCCCCTCCCAACAATGAAGTGTGGAAATCTAATGAGGTGGGACCCCTCCGGTTATGTTTAACTGTATTGATGCTAGTAAGCCTAACCAATAACTTTATGATGACATAGGGAATGGCTGATTGGACTTGGAACCGATGCGTCTCTGCAGGAAAACCCCAAGTCTACCAGCTGGTTCCCCATACGTGGTATCATCAAAAATTTTCATGCCAACTAGAAAAACAAAAGTACCGGGCTGCAGTAATGTTAAGAGATTTCCAAGTGGGCTGCCCAGGCGGCAGTGGCATAGTCCGCTGCTGGGAGCAAGATCCCCACCAAATCCCCAAGGAAAGATATCCCCTTGCCCCACTGAGTGTTCAACCTTCCACTCTTTTGTCCAGGCACCTTGCTATGAGCAAGCCTTGGTCTGCCTCAGACCAACCAGACAACAGGCCTGGATGGGATGGAGCATGGGACAATGCACTCGGTATTCTTGTCCTGGGCACCAGGGACAAAACAACTGCTGAAAACTCAGACCTCTTGTGGGTAAATCAGACAGGGAAGGGGCGCAGGATTATGCAGAACAGCAGAACACCAAGCGGGTCATGGAAGAACTCATTCAACATTTCAATGGACCAGTGTTGGTGCACCCCAACCTCCCAAAACCCCAGGGCCCTTATCAGACAAACCCGGAACTCCTTTCTGTCCTTAACAAAATCCATACCCTGCTTAACCTTACTAACCCTGGCTTAACAAAGGACTGCTGGCTATGCCTCAGGTTCGGTCAGTCCTGGGTCTCTCCTGTCCTGGTCACAGGAAATTGGACTCTTCCTATGCCTCCAACCCAATGTCCACTTCACTACTGCATTCTGACATCCCTCTCCCACATGACTTGCCTGCGGCCCAGTGTATAACACGAAACAGCACCCTGGGAGTTGGATGGGCCCCCCTCCGCCTCTGCTCACGCTCACTCGTGGTCCAATTGAATAACACCCTCTGCCCCCCACTTAACGGAACTGCCTTTCTGTGAGGCACTACCATCTACTGGTCTTGTCCCCCAACTGTTCGGGGTCCTGTATTCTTGTCATCCTCCTCCCCACCGTTGTAATAGCACCCGGTAACCAAAGCCTGCCTATCCCCTTGGTTGGTTCCTCAACGTCACGGGTAAGGCGAACAGTTGAGCTCATACTTCTGCTGGCGAGGTTGGGTATTACCGCAGCCATGGGAACAGGGGCAGCAGGACTGGGATCCTCACTTCACTTTTACAAACAGCTCTCCTCCCAACTGATTGAGGACATACAACAGGTGGCGGACACGGTCCTAGACTTACAAACACAACTAGATTCCCTGGCCGACATGGTCCTCCAGAATCGACAGGGACTAGACCTGCTAACAGCGAAAGAGGGAGGGATATGCCTATTTCTTAGGGAGGAATGCTGCTTCTTTGCCAATAAATCAGGGATAGTCAAGGACAGAATTAAACAATTACAAGAAAACCTCCAAAAATGGAGAGAAGACCTGACCGGAGGCCTATTCTCAGGGTGGTGGCAACCCCAGTTCCTGACGTGGCTTCTCCCTGTTCTGACTCCACTAATAATTGTATTTATCCTCTTGTCGAGGGCCCCATGTGTTTTAGGTTTCTCCAACAGTGCCTGGCAGAGCTCTCTCGAATAACGGTCAACCAACTACTGTTACATCCATACTCACCCCTTCCGTCCAAACCACCTCTGGCCCCAGACCAGCCTTAAGACACTCCCCCTTGCCACCCCTCCCCAGCAGAAAGTAGCTAGAATGAGCCGGTGCCCCTATGACCAAAAGGCTGAAATGTAATTCCAGAGGTACTGGAGGGTGGGGCGGGCTTCAGTGAGATGGCTCCAACTCGGACCAGGAGAACAATGGGTGTGAATGAGTCAGCAAAAATGAGTAACCGGAACTGAGACTCCAGCCGCAAAGCCAGCCGGTAACTGTTACAGTGACTCTAGCAACCCCGTTCAGCCAATCACCAGCAGACGTGACAGCTGTCCCAACCAGTGATTGCTCTCCCTGACCCCCTCACAGCTTGCTCAGTGTGCCCTTTATAAACCCGTCACTCATCTTGCTGGGTGTGACTTCTCCGGCCCACAGCTACATGAACGGGTGAACCTCACATGGGACTGCACTAATAAATTTTTCTTGGCTCCTTTGTTGCCGTTTTGCCTGGTCTGTTTTCATTTACCTTCAGAGAGAAAGGACGGGTGGAGAGAAAGGATCAGCAAAAGAGGAGCTGCCCACCACAGTCATTTTCCAGGCAGAGATTCACATTGCCCCACCCATCTACAAGCAACCTCCATCTTGGTTTCTAAGGTAATCTCACCAAACAAGAGACAGAAGGCCCTCCCCTGTGCTTAACCAGACACAGACAATTCAGGCAGACCTCTCAGGCAGCAAGTCAAGGGAACCAACCCAAACTTTGAGTAAATCTATCTGCCTGCAATAAGAACAAAGGGAAGATGCTAGAGATCAGAGCTGAAGAGACTTTGGACACTCAGGAAAGACTCCAGAGCTAGTCTGGTTTCATATTTTGATTTTTGATTTTATTATTTTGACTGTTTATTTTGTTCACTTTTGTTTGCTTTTTTGAGTTAGACTACTTGTTTGTGTAGGGGAAAAGCACATCAAAAGGCATGAGTATATTGGACTGTCTTTGTGTGATTACCATTATGCTTTAGGGAATCTTGTTTGTTTGTTTGTTTTTTACTCTTTTCTGGCCTTGTGTCTCCTTTCATTCATTAGTTGGTATGTATGTCAATTTCTCAACCAACCCCTCTTCGACAAAGCCTCCACCACGTCCACCACCCACCACTGGGGAGAGGAAAACCTACAGTAAATGGTGCTGGGAAAACTGGCTGACCACAGGCAGAAGATTCAAACAAGACCCCTATCTATCCCAATACACAAAAATTAACTCTAAATGGATCACAGACATAAACGTAAAACTCATAAAAAAGCCCTGAACTAGATGGCTTTCCAGCAGAGTTCTATAAGACATTTGAGGAGGAACTGACACCAATCCTACGGAAAATATTCCAGGCAACTCAGAAAGATGGAACTCTCCCCAAATCATTTGATGAGGCCAACATCACATTGATACCTAAGCCAAGTAAAGACGCAACAAAGAAAGAGAACTACAGGCCAATATTTTGATGAGCATGGATGCTAAAATTCTCAACAAGATCCTAGCAAACTGGATTCAACAGCACATCTTAAAAATCATCCATCATGTCCAAGTAGGCTTCATCCCTGTGATGCAAGGCTGGTTCAACATTCTCAAGACCATAAATGTAATTAAATACATCAACCAATGTCAAAGCAAAAACCACATGATTATATCATTAGTTGCAGAAAAAAATCCAGCATCCTTCTTGACAAAAACCCTTGAAAAAAATCCTTGAACATCTAGGCATACATGGAACATACCTCAAAATAGTAAAAGCCATCAACGAAAAACTCACAGCCAGCATACTCCTAAACAGACAAAAATTGGAACAATTTCCCCTGAAAACTGGAATAAGACAAGGATGCCCAGTCTTATCCCTTCTGTTCATCATTGTATTGGAAGTCCTGGCTAGAGCAATCAGAGAAGAGAAGGCAGTCAGGGGTATCCAAATAGGAAAAGAGGAAGTCAAGTTATCTCTCTTTACAGACAACATGATTGTGTACCTTGAAAACCCAAGAGAATCTGCCAAAAACCTCCTTGAGCTGATAAAGGACTTTGGCAAACTCTCAGGTTATAAAATAAATGTGCAAAAGACAATTGCATTTCTTTACACCGATAATAAACAAACAGAAACCCAAATAAAAAGCACAATCCCATTCACAATAACCACAAAAAAATGAAATACCTTGGCATCTTCCTAACTAGAGATGTGAAAGACCTTTACCACAAAACACTGCTCAAAGAAATCAAAGATGGCACAAACAAGTGGAAAAATATCCCATGCTCATGAATTGGAAAAATCAACATTGTGAAGATGTCCATCTTACCTAAGGGAATCTGCAGATTTATTGCAATACCCATCAAATTACCAGTAACATTCTTCTCAGATCTAGAAAAAACAATACAGGAATTCATATGGAAACACAAACGACCAAGAATAGCCAGAATAATCCTCAACAACAACAACAACAAAAAAAAGCAGGAGATATCACAATACCAGACTTTAAATTTTACTATAAAGCTACAATAATCAAAACAGCTTGGTATTGATACAAGAACAGGCATATAGACCAATGGAATAGAATTGAGATTCCAGAAGCAAAACCTCAATTTCTCAACCAACTCATCTTCGACAAAGCCTCCACTACCCACCACTGGGGAGAGGAGAACCTATTCAGTAAATGGTGCTGGGAAAACTGGCTGACCACATGCAGAAGATTCAAACAAGACCCCTATCTATCCCAGTACACAAAAATTAACTCTAAATGGATCATAGACCTAAATGTAAAACTCAAACCATAAGAACTTTAGAAAATGCAGGACACATCCTTATGGAAGTTGGAACTGACATCTAATTCCTGCGCAAAACCTGAAATGCATGGGCCATAAGAGATAAGATAGACAAGTGGGACCTCATTAAAGCTTCTGCAAAGCCAAAGAAACCATCAAGAGAGCAGAGAGACAGCCCACAGACTGGGAAAAAGTATTTGCCAACTCCAGGTCTGACAAAGGCCTAACATCTAGGATCTATAAAGAACTCAAACATGCTGAAAAGAAAAAAACAAACAACCCCATTACAAAGTGGGCAAAAAATATGAACAGACACTTCTCAAAAGAAGACATATAAGCAACCAACAGATGCATGAAGATATGTTCAGCCTCACTAGTCATCAAGGAGGTGCAAATTAAAACTACACTGAGATACCACCTAACTCCAGTCAGAATGGCCATTATCAATAAGTCAAAAAATAACAGATGCTGGAGAGGGTGTGGCGAAAAGGGAATACTTCTATACTGTTGGTGGGAATGTAAACTAGTGCAACCTCTGTGGAAATCAGTGTGGTGATTCCTAAAAGCTCTAAAAATCGACCTTCCATATGATCCACAATCCCTCTACTGGGAATATACCTTGAAGAACTCAAATCACTCTATAAAAAAGATACTTGCATATGTATGTTTATCGCAGCATTGTTCACAATAGCAAGATCAAGGAACCTACCATACTGTCCATCAAAAGAGGGCTGGATTTTTAAAATGTGGTACATATACACAATGTAATACTATGCAGCCATAAAGAAGAACAAAATCATGAATTTCACAGCAACCTGGATGGAATTAGAATTTATAATACTGAGTGATCTCTCACAGAAACAAAGATCTGAGTATCACATGTTCTCACTCATAAGCGGACCTTGAACAACTATCATGATACTTTAAGAAAAAGATTGACAGTGGTAGAAAACTATAGGGGCGAGGCAGGGAGGGGAAGAGAGGTGGGATTAACGGTAGTCAGTATCTGTCTGGGGATGGGGGTGACACCTTATCAACAAGAGTACCTGAACAATGCATATTTGTATACCTAACCCTTAATTTTACCTATCCCATAATTTTAAAATAAAAAATATTTTTAAAAAAATGAATGCATGATAGGAGACGGAAGGATAGAAGTAGGAAGACAAGTTAGGAGGATGCTTCAGAAACCCAAGTGTGAGAGGATGGTGGTTTGAACAGGTAGCAGCAGTGGAGGTGGTGAGAACTAGTTGGTCTATAAATGGGGTCAACAGACTTTTCTAATATATTAGCTATAAAATGTGAGAGAAGTCTTCAGGGATGGCCGTATGATTTTTTTACTAACTGATTGGGTGAACACTTCATTCTGGCTTGCCCACAACTTTCCCAGTTTTAACAATAAAAGTCCTTCACCCTGAGAACACTTGAGTCCCTGGTAAACTGGGATGGTTGGCCACCCTGGTAACTGAAAGAGGCATTGTCATAAGTGAGGTTGTAAGTTGATTTTTTTTTAAAGGAAGACAAGGAATCTAATTCTAGATATGTTACGTTTGAGTCATCAGTTAGGCTTCCTGCTAGTGAAGATGTTATGCTTGTGGTTGAATGTACATATATGGCGTTCAGGAGAGTGGTCAATGCTGGAAATATATATCATCTGAGAGTTATTGATCAACAAATAATATTAAGATTCCTGAGTCTGGATAAGGTTAACAAACAAATAAGTGCATAGTTAGAAAAAAATACCAATATTTAGAGGTTCAGAGAAGAGAAGAATTGAGCAAAAGGAGATTGAGAATGAGTGAGCATGGAAGTAGGATAAAAACCAAGAAGTGTGATGTTCTGAAAGCCACAAGAAAAAAAAAACAGACCAAGGAGGAGAGGTTGATCAGCTGGGAAAATGCTGGTAAGGACCTAGTAAGCGGAGGACTCAGAAAGTGACTACTATAGTCAGCAACATGGTGGTGGCCCTGAAATTTAAGTTTTAATGAAACGGTATGCACAAAAGCATGATTGGAAAGGAGGTAAATAAAAACAGAAAGAGACAAATCGAAGGCAACAGATGTATTATTCTTTCATAGAATTTTGTGGGAAAGGTTCAGAGAACTGGAGAGACAGTTGGCAAAAAAAATCTAGTTTGAGAAAATACTTTTAAATGAAAGAAATAATAGCATGCTTGTATATTGCTGGAAATGACCCTGTAGAGGGAAAAAGAAATGCTCATATAAACAAGAGACAGAACTGTCAGAGGAATTTTCTTAATTCAGCAAAAGAAAATAGGATTGCACAGCAAAACCACATACTAGACAAAAGCATTTTCAACTGTCTATAGCAGACTCAGAAAAAAAATCAAATGGGAGCAAAACAAGCAGGATTTTTTTTTTTTTACCAAAGAATACCACGCCGTTTGTGCTATGGTCCCTCTAGATGAAGCTTCAATTCATTGATATGCCTATACAGTACCAAATTGTTTACTGTACAGAATGATTCAGAGGCAGTGCACAGTCTTCTGCTCCCAGAAAATACTAGCATACTGTCAGGAGCTGCAATCACTAGTAAAAGCAAAGTAAAAGGGACCTGAAAACAGGAAAAACGCTGGCTGGGAGCAACGCCCCAGTAAAATGCGGCCATGATGGAGGCAAAGCCCCATGGATCCTGTTGGTGGACGGTCCCGAACTTCGAAGGCTTGCGTGCATAGGCTTGAGAATGTTCCCTCTTTCATTGAGATAAGAGAGGCGCAAATGGATGATGGCATTTGACAGCAAAAATTATACCTAGGCATAATGGAGGTGAGATTGCAGCAGAAAGGGTGCCCCTTCCGGTGTGTAAGGATGTTTTTCAGTAAACAGCAGGAGGCTGAGAAGAACGAGTCGGCCACTTCCTCATAAACAACAGACCCCAGCTGAGAGCTGGTGGAAAACAACCGTTTGAGATAAAAAATAGGTTAAGATATTTTAGGATTAAATAAGTAGTTTAATGAGGTAGAATTTAGAATATTAATAATAAGATAGTAAGATAAGATAAACTAGTAAGATAAGAGATATATAATAGTATAAGTGATAGTTAAGAAAAGATAGAGACATAAGGATAGAAATAAGATTAATAGAAATAAATATATAGTAGTAAGTAAGTTAAATAAGACTTAGGGTTAAGGTTTAGCTTTATAGGGTAAGGATACTATAGGCCTATAATAGTAAATAGTTATAAGAAAGTTAGGAAGAAAACCAGGACGTTCATAAATGTTTGACTTAAGAAAAACACCATCTGTGGTTGAAATTGTTAAAGGTCAACCTTATTGTGAGTGCCAAAAGGATGTACGTGGGCGTTTGGTTAGCAACATAAGATACATTTGTGGGTACAGGGCTGAGTGGAAAACCTATATAAGCTTGTGAAAAATAAATAAAAATTGGCAGAGTCTTGAGCTCTCCCCAGGAAGAGGATTCCTATTGTTTTCGTCTTTTCTTTTTCGCCACTTCCCGATTCCTCCATCTCAAGCCCTGACTCTCCCCTGGAGCTGGACTCCAGCAGCATACCATTTACTAGGGTAGAAGAAGGCACTAAATATGTATTTTAGAAGACTTTCTAATCAATAAGTGTTGAGACGAGTCTACTTCAGAGTAATTTTTAGTCAATCAGAAAATTCCATTAACTTATCTGCTCTCTCAGAACTGTTACACTGCTGTTTCTAATTAGGCAAAAATTATAATATTTTCTGTATTGAAATTGGATAAATCTAGAAGTGTGTTCTTCAGAACTTTGTGTAAACTCCCAGGTGCATGGTTTATAAAGATTCTCCTGTATATAACTATACATGTATTTCTTTTCCTTATGTTACATATCCCCATTTCTTGGGATCTAGTCAGTAACTATCAATTCATTTTGACATTTACATTTACAATGTAAAATGCTTGTGTACATTCTCAGACACACTGTCCTTGACGTGGAAGCCCACCTTGCTGACTTCACCTAAAGGGAGATTGGATTTCTCAGCAAAAGGAAAGCAGATGAAAACAAACCAGATGCTGATAATTATATGAAGCACTAATTAATATAACCTAAATGAAACAAGTTTATCTTTGTTAATATGTAGCCTGCGCACTATCACTGCCCAGTCTGAGAAAACATCCATACATGATGGTGATAGTACTATTTGTTTTGTTATAATAGTGTCATTATTACATCTGAATAGTATCTTAGTGGGACTTTCCAAGTGACAGAAAGTATGGACTTTCATTTCCAGTTATTTTCTTAAGTCCTAATTCCAATTTTTAGTAATTAAATAAATATTTCAGATTATAATCTAAGATGCAAATAATTGAACATAGATGCATCAAATAATTTGTATTTTTTGAAAGGTCTACATATATTAATTTTTTATTTACATACAGTTTTAGAATCCAGTTAAGGGTATATGAATAAAAAAGTAATCAGCAATGTTTAAAATCAGCAGTAGAAAGACCACGTGTTTTTCTCTCTTTTCTGCCAAAAACATATCACAATGAATAAAATGAACCAAAAAAAGAATACATTTCATTATTCCAACTTTAATAAAAGCTGAAGATGATAATCTCTCTCTCTCTCTCTCTCTTTCTCTCTCTCTTTCTCTCTCTCTCTCTTTCTCTCTCTCTCTCTCTCTCCCCCTCTTTCTCTCTCTCTCTCTCTATCATACACACACACACCCCTTCTGAAAAATGTGTGCCATACAAAACGAACTTTAAGACAAATCCATGAGGGGACATAGAGTTTCAATATGTGACTTCATTTCTTTTAAGTTCTCTAGAGGATAGCAAGTGAAACAATTATAAATGACTCCATTCCAAACTCCAGGTAAAGAGATGATAATCTGGAAAGAGACATGAAAAAAGTAGAAAGACCTTATAAGGCCATATGCCCCTTACTGCCCTTTAAGAAGAAGCAGTCCAGAGACTTAGGAAAGAGGGATTCCCATCCTAGGCCACTCTTTAAAGAGTCCTGTATATCTTATCATCAGAAACACACAAAAGTAAATTAAAACATATATGGGCCTCTCTGTCACAAAGACTTCAATGCTCAGCCCTGGTGTCGCACAACTACCCTTTAGCTCTTGGGACTGAGTATTCAGAGCCTAAAAGACCTCTCATCTACAGCTCTTGCTGAATTAACTTGAATGTCTTGAGAGATCTTAGGTTGTGCTGTAAGACATAGGTACAGCTTCACCGTTCAAGGAGGACTCTTGTAGCCAAAGCTCTTAGGGAATAGAAAAGGACAAATTGATTAACTTGTAAATCTTTCATCTCAGATAGTATGAATGTAATATAATGTAATATTTTTCACACAATGGAGGATTCATTTCCTACTAATGCCAACCATCAATTTTATTATTTTTTAATGTTCTAATTCTTGGTCTCAGAGGTATTCACAGTATAGGTGCAGTATTTATAACAATTGTACCCAGAGGTTGAGAAACATTTAACAATATTTAAAAAATTTATATTTCCCTTATATTTGTATAAATGTAAATCTAGATATAACATGCTTGAAGACAAAAACAGATCTCTGATATTGGCAGCTATGTGGGCACTGAACACTAAAATTGTGAGTAGCTTCATTTTAATAAAATATTTACTAGGATTTAATTTCTATAAAGACTAGTTGCTAGCTACATTAGATCAAGCTTTATCTTAACTGAAAAGTAACATGAAAGGATTTAGCAACATATTGCTATTTTTGATTTTCTTTAAATATATCATTATTGAAGCATTTGAAAGACTGTATAATTTTAGATTTTGTCTTGAGATGGTAAAAGCATGGTATAAGTAGAGCAGTTTGTTTGTAAAAACATTATAAAATATTTTAATTTCATCAATGAAACAAATTATTTGTTATTTCATTACAGACCTCAAACATAGTTTATTCATTTGATAAGGCTGCCATAACA
Source organism: Carlito syrichta (assembly GCF_000164805.1). Classification (NCBI taxonomy): domain Eukaryota; kingdom Metazoa; phylum Chordata; class Mammalia; order Primates; family Tarsiidae; genus Carlito; species Carlito syrichta. The sequence goes on from NW_007174137.1 coordinate 701,800, forward strand.
AAGTACTAAAACTGGGTGGCTTAAGCATTAGAAATTTATTATCTCACACTTTTGGAGTCTCTAAATCCAAGATTAAAGTGTTGACAGGTTGGTTCCTTATGAGGACTGTGAGAGAAAATATACTCCATGCTCATCTACCTCTTATAGTTTTCCTGGTGATCGTCAGAATTCCTTCATTTGTAGTTGCAGCATACCAGCATATACCTTCATGTTTGTGTGGTTTTCTCCTTGTAAATGGGTCTGTGTCCAAATTTTCCTATTTTATAAAGACACCTGTCATATTGGATTAGGGGCCCATGCTAATGCAGTGTGATATCATCTCAACCAATTACATCACAACAATCCTATTTCCAAATTAGGTCATGCTCTGAGGTACTTGTGGGTTAGGACTTTGACATATAAATTTTGGGAGATGTGATTCAACTTATAACATGTGATATGTAAGGTTTAGCAAAGTTAGGTTTGTTTGTTGTTTTTTTTTCAAAATTAAAGTAGTGAAAACTAGGGGAGAACCAAATAAAAAGCACAATGCCATTCACAATAACCACAAAAAAAAAAAAAAAGAAAAGAAATACCTTGGTATCTTCCTAACCAGAGAAGTGAAAGACCTTTACAGTGAGAACTACAAAACACTGCTCAAAGAAATCCAAGAAGACACTAACAAATGGAAAAATATTCCATGCTCATGGATAGGAAGAAGCAATATTGTTAAGATGTCCAACCCACTAAAGGCAATCTACAGATTCAACGCAATACCCATTAAGTTACCAACATCATTCTTCTCAGACCTGGAAATGACATTACAGAAATTCATACAGAAACATAAACAACCATGAATAGCCAAAACAATTTTTAGCAAAAGAACCAAAGTGGGAGGTATCACACTTCCAGACTTCAAACTTTACTGTGTCTATAATAATCAAAACAGTCTGGTATTGGTACAAGAACAGGCATATAGACCAATGGTACAGAATAGAGATTCTGGAAGCAAAGCCTCAATTTCTCAACCAACTCATCTTTGACAAAGCCTCCGACAACAACCACTGGGAGATGAGAACCTATTCAGTAAATGGTGCTGGAGAAACTGACTGATCACATGCAGAAGATTGAAACAGGACTCCTACCTATCACCATATACAAAAATTAACTCTATATGAATCAAAGACCTAAATGTAAGACCTCAAACTATGAGTCTTAGAAAACACAGGAGGCACCCTTATGGAAATTGGAACTGGCAGTCAATTCCTGATCAAAACCCTAAGTAACCAATACCATAAGAGATGAGATAGACAAGTGGGACCTCATCAAACTTATGAGCTTCTGCAAAGCAGAGAAACCATCAGGAGGGCAGGGAGACAGCCCGCAGAATGGGAAAAAATATTTGCCAACTGTGTATCTGACAAAGGCCTAACATCTAGGATCCACAAGGAACTCAAATGCACTGAAAGGAAAAAAACAAACAGACCTATTAAATAGTTGACAAAAAACATGAATAGGACTCTTGTAGTCATAGCTCTTAGGGAACAGAAAAGGACAAATTGATTAACTTGTAAATCTTTCATCTCAGATAGTATGAATGTAATATAATGTAATATTTTTCGCACAATGGAGGATTCATTTCCTACTAATGCCAACCATCAGTTTTATTATTTTTGAATGTTCTAATTCTTGGTCTCAAAAGAAGATATACGGGCAGCCAACAGACATATGAAAAAGTGGTCAGCCTCACTATCATCAGAGAAATGCAATCAAAACCACACTGAGATACCACCTAACCCCTGTAAGAACAGCTATCATTAATAAAACAAACAACAGATGCTGGTGAGAATGTAGAAAAAAAACAAAGAAATGCTTTTATGGACTCTTGGTGGGAATGCAAACTAGTGCAATCTCTTTGGAAGATAGTGTGGCAATTTCTGAAAGAACTAGAAATTGACCTTCCATATGACCCAACAAGCCCCCTATTGAGAATACACCCAGAGCAACTCAAATCATTCTACAAAAAACATACCTGCACATTCATGTTTGTTGCAGCTTTATTCAAAATACAAAAACATGGAACCAACCACCTTGCCCATCGAAGCTTTACTGGATTTAAAAAAATGTGGTACATATACACAATGGAATATTATGCAGCCATAAAGAAGGGCAAACATATGGACTTCGCAGCAACTTGGATAGATTTAGAGTCTATCATACTCAGTGATCTATCACAGAAACAAAGAACAGAGTGCTGTATGTTCTCACTTATAGGTGGACTTGGAACAATTATGATAATAGTATAAGAAAGGGATTCGCGATTATGATAATAGTATAAGAAAGGGATTCACAGTATAAGAAAGGGAAACTGCCAGAGGAAGGGGTGGTGGGATTGGCAGTTGATGGAAACTGCCAGGGGAGAGAGGGACACACCACATCAACAGGGGTACCTGCATAATGAACCTTTGTATACCTAACCATGAATTGTACCCCACTCTTTAGAATGAAAATAAAAATTCAAAAGTGTTAAAAAAAAAAAAAAGAAAGAAAACTAGGGACTACAGTACCTTAAGAGAGGTGGAAGTTTGTCTAATTTAGCATTATACAAATTATGTAAAACATCTCAATTACAATAAGACAATAATTAGTAATTTTCTGAAATAAAGAAAATAAAATAAATTTCATGGAAAAATATACAAGAATTTGTTAGTTATGCTGGTCTGTATTTTATTACTCATTAATGATTGCTGACCCATTACCAGATCACCCAAATATACACAATAATAAAGTGCAATTATTTGTTAGTATTTTACTAACTTTCCAGTCATATGAAAATGATTGCTTTATAAGAATTTTTTTCTAAGATTTTGTCTTTATGAAGGCATATTTGCCAATGTAAAATGATAAGAATATATATATTTAATTGTTTGTGAGAATATTTTATACTTTTACATAATCATGACATATGATAGTGGGTCTCCATTTCTTCTCTCTCCCTGGACTCCACCAATACTAGAAGCAGACCTCTTTACTCTGTTACAATAAATAACAAAGCAGAGTTTTTAGGGGAGATCTCAGCAAAGCCATTTTTATTTTTCTACCTCAAAAGAAAGGATCCAAAAATTTTTCACCAACTTGATTTCAAAAACTTTTGGAGATGTGGATAAAATAGTCAAATATCTACTTTAAAATTAAGTTCCCTATAGAATTAGTTCCAAGAATACATTTAGAAATTATGGTTAGATGGTAAGTTAAAACATTTTTCAATTTCAATTAGTAAAACAATTGTTTTCAAGCATTTTTCATAAGCAAAAATACTTGATTACAGAGTTACTTTTGAGTCATCCATTTTCAACACCATATCTTCTCTACTTTCTTATAAGTTTTTTTTCTTTTTGACTCAGAATATTTTAAATCCGTTTAAGATACTACCAGTGAAAAATTAATTCTGAGATACCAAAACCCACTTAAGGACCATTAGAATAGTCATTATTTTCTCATTCTTTTTTATATATAGGTTTATATTTTTAATTTCCAAAAATAGCTATTTGTTGCTTTCTTCTTTTTTCTGTATTGCTTTTCAAGGTTGCCTTACAAGTATTAAAAGATTCAGTTTATACTAACAGTCCACATTTGTCATACTACTAGGCAAAAAGTGCTGACACTGTATTGAGGTCTTTCTGGTATTGACTATGGTCATTTCAGGCTAAGATCCTTCTCTCAAACAATTTTTGAAGGAAACACAAGTAATTTCCTTAATTAAAATCAAATAATTGTTTTATATCTCGCTAAAAGAGAAGGTTTGATAAGAATTCATAATTAGATAATTTTTACTTGCCCCCCCCAAATTTCTTTTTTCTAGAACAATTCGAACCACCAGTCTCTCATCCACTTTCTAGTCAGGCTAAGGTGGTTTTGTGAGTGTGAAACTACAGAAATAAGAAAGAATTCTTTCCTGGTATAGGCACAGATGTAATCCTATAGCTCATGAGAGAGATCAGAGAAAACAGAAAGTCCCGCCACTGTCCTACTCAAGCTGCCCCACCTTCAACCTCATTTTCCTTCAGTACATGTGATAGCCAAATGACTGAACACAGATAATAAACTTCACCCAGCCTTCCAGCTGAAGGTCTGCTGATTAACTGGGTTTACTGGGAGAGAATTCAATGAGGGTCCACTCACACAAATCCTGGCCAAATGCCTAGGTCCACTAGAGCCATGAGGAAGAAACAGGAAAGAAAACACCCAAAGTCAATGAAAAATATCACCCAAGGGGAGAAAAGCGACATAACACATGAAAGAAAAGTGAAGAAAACATTTTGGAATGCTTTCTCCCAAAAATAAAAGACCCATTGAAGAAAAGTACCTCTGAGACGTAAGGAAATTTGAGATGATGAACTCTGTGAATCATACAGCGTGTAAATAATAGTACTTGCACCTAACCCTTTCCAGACTTATAAATTTTATTTTTGTATAACTCTTCTGAATCAGTATTTAAAATAGTAGTGACAGTATATGAATTTGTATTAAGATTATCTTTTGTGTTTTTCTGTTAATCATCATGCAGAACTTAAAGGTACTTCAAAAATGGATGAGTAAAAATGCAACAGACTAATATAAAAAATAAAAGCAATGTGAACAGTATTAATATCAGAAAATATTCAGTGTCAAAACATTAAATTGGAACATGAAACATTTTTATGCATTATGGGCCTTATGAAATTTAATTTTATGATTGAAAGAAAAAATTATGACTATGAAAAGCAGCTATAGTTTGAGGCAACTGACCTCAGAAAGTAGCATCATTTTAAAAGGGAGATAATTTCTCCCTTGTTTAGGAAAACAGTGAAAGTTCAGCATCTCTTCTTGTTTATCTTACAGAAACCAGTACTGAATAAAAATGTTAAGTGTGCAAACCCAATATGTGTTTGTTTATTTAACAATAATCCCACAGTGTAAGCATATATCAAACATCTTATTGTACCCATAAATATATACAATTATTATTTATCAACTAAAAATAAAGTAAGATTTAATATAAAAAAGATGTAATATTCTACTTAGATGTTATTTTTAAACTAAAAATTTTTTAAAGACATAGACTATTGAAATCAAAGTTTTAACTTTTTTTTTCTCAGTTATGTGGATATGCCATCCCAATTTGGAGATTACTAGGCTGTAACAAAAATGGGTTAAAATTGTTCTGTAAAATTAACATTTTATGGTTATCTGCTGATATCAAGAGAATATGATAACCATATTAATGATTCAAAATATAATCATGGCAGTTGATTACAGAAAAATACATCTATGGTAAAATCCATCATTGTGTGTATGTGTATGTGTGTGCATGTGTGTATACATAGAACAAGTTTTATGCCCAATAGCAAATTAGAACAGACAATTCCAATAAAGTCAAGGACCAAATGAGCTTACATACTACCATTGTTAATGTTGCTTCATAAGACCAATCTATAATGGAAGTAATAAATAAGGAAAGACTAGAGTGAGAATAGGGTAATTTACAAGTTATCTGATATAAAGAGAATACAGAAAAATTAAAATAAGGTCTGCAGAAACATTAAGAATTTAGTAAGAGAGTCAACCTAAAAATAAATATGCTAAATTGTTATGTAAGCATATTAAAAAAAGAAATCTATCCACAATAGCAATAACAACAATAAAAACAGAAATAAAAAGCAAAACAATTAAAATAAACCTAATTAAAAATAGACAGTAATTACATAAAGAAAACTAAAAATGTAACATAAAGTTAAAAAGAGCCTTAAGACTCTTTAATATGCAGTCACATGCCATGATCTTGAATGGTGACATTAGGTATTATACAGATAAAAATTAGCAGTTAACCAATCAATATAATGAATACTAGTTAATAACCCAATTGAATTGGAGGAAAAAAGCCTAAGATTATTATTCATTTAAATAATAAATGAGTACCAGAAAAAAATCAAATAAAGGAAAATGGGAAGAATTCACTTCACCAGGTATATTAGAACCCTATTATAGAAATATAATTAATTAAGCTATTACTGAGATAGGAAAAGGAAAATACAAACTCAATGGAATATAGTAGACACCAGAAACAGACATAAGGGCATACGAGAATTTACTATATAATAAAACTGTTTTTTTTTTACTAGTGGAAAAAATGGATTAAGGAATAAATAGCATTAGGACCACTGATTCCAATTTTAAAATTTTGCATTTTTCTCCATACCTTAAACCAGAAATCTCAAATGAATTAATGACTTAATTGGAAAAAAAGTCATAAAAAGAGAACGTTTGGGATTTGTTAAATTTTAAGGTGAGAACAACATTCTTTTTCCCCCCACCCTCACTCTGTCTTCAGTGAGAACAACTTTCTAAGGAAAAGATTGATAGATTAATTTATATAAAAATTTATAATGAACAATAAAACCATAGAAATTGTAGTGATGGGCTGTTTAGGCAGATATTTTTTATCTAGGAAATTGGTTAGGACTTAATCTTTCAGATTTTCAGTAGCAATTGGGTGTGCATTGTACAGTGACACTTTTCCAGATAATAACTGAGAAATATAATTTAATGTTACTAATTCAGTTATACTAAGTAATTAAAAGAGCGTGTGAAGGTGTATGCACAAGGGTACTTATTGCAATTTTGCTTATATATATTTTTTTTCTTTTTTGAGTTGGAGTCTCACTCTGTCGCCCAGACTAGAGTGCCGTGGCACACTCACAACCACCCCAGCATAGACCTGCAGGGCTCCGGCCACCCTTTCGCCTCAGCCTTCCAAGTAGCCAGAACTACGGGCACGCGCTACCACGCCCTGCTAATTTTTTTTTTTAATTGCAGAAACGAGGTCTCGCCAAGTTGCCTGGACCGATCTTGAACCCGCAGGCTCAGGCAATCCACTCACCTTGGCCTCCCAAAGTGCTGGAATTACAGGCTTGAATCACTGAGCCCGGCCTTGTTTATATTTTTTAAGTAGTAAGAACTTAAGATCCAACAATATGGGGCTTAAAGTCAGTTAAAATGGTTGACATTAAAAAAGTATGCACACCACATTATTGTGAGAAAAATCAGGTTATACAATAACTTAAGGCAGATAATTTCCCAGACATTTTTATGGATGCAAAGTCAAAACAGCATTAGTAGTTATCTCTGGGTAGAGGGGGGAAAAGTCCTTATAATTTTCTGAGAAGTTAAAAATGAGTATGATGTTTTTCTTATAATTAGACATGGCATGGCTATTTTCACAAAAATAATTGTGTTGTTGTTTGTGTTTGTGTTTTATTTTTGTATTTAGAGACAGGGTCTTGCTCTGTCACCCCAGTCTGGAATGCAGAAGTGCGATCATAATTCACTATAACCTTGACCTCTTGGACTCAAGTAATCCTCCCATGTCAGCCTCTTCAGTAGCTGGGACTTACAGGCATGTGCCACCATGCCCAGCTAATTTTGTATTTGTTTTATTTATGTATATGCTTTATTTGTTTTTGTAGAGCTGGGGTCTTGAACTCCTGGGCTCAAGAGAACCTCCTGCCTTGGTATCCCAAAGTGCTGGGATTACAGGCATGAGTCACTGTGCCCATCTAAAATAGTTTTAGTTAACCAAATATGTAATGAATAAACTTTTTATGTATTGACTTACCTACTCTGTTGTTTTTGCTACTGCCCATGAAAGTTTTCCAATTTCCTTTGACTGTCATTTTATGAACTTATAACTCTCCAAAAAATTATCATTTTTAGATAATTTTATTTCAAATCAAGTACATCAATTGGGAGTCATTAAAATATTTAAATAGATGATTGAAACTTGAAAACAACATATGCATTTGCTATAATTGCTTCATTTTTAATTTCCCCGCTCTGATCTTAATGAACATCATGGCCTTTTTTCTTTCTGTGATTCAGCACACCCAGTGATCGCCTGTGAATCAGACACATATGAAATTCCCTACCCACACAGAGCTAAGTAAAATACATATGCCTTTGCCTCTCACTGTATCATAATTAACTTGCTAAAGTTTCACAGGATATTAATCTACCCTTTTATTTTATAGTTCATTAAGTACATTATTATGTGTTTGTACATATTTTAAATTCACAGCATTCTTTAAAGTAATTTTATTAGTTATTTCTCTCATATTGTTATTAAATTATGAAATATGATCCAAACAAACAAAAAACATTAACAGATAAAGTTGTCTCTAAGTTCTAGTTCCAGAGAAAATCTGGTATCAGAGAAACCATGGGAAATCCAATTCCCATTTAGAGCTGTTTCCAAGCAACTCTAGGTCAGTTTGATAAAATCTGAGATGGTCAGAAATAGCCAATTTTCCCTTTTAGCTTTGCCACACTACATAAAACTCAACCTCAACTTGGTTGATACATGCTACTCTTAACCCTATAGCCACAAGCTATTGAATTAGATTTCTCTGCAAGCACCCAAAGGAAGTTCATTCGTTGATTGTGTTTCCATTTTTCTACCTGTCAATGTCAACATAATATGTTTCTCTGCATTCATATATTTTTTTTAACATTCATAAAAGACATGGATTGGGCGTGTGCTATTCTCTTTAATGACATATATAGGTCGAAAACCCAGGTTCTGCTGCTGCCAGCCAAGCAACAGACAAAGAAACATGGAAACCTGTCTTGACTCTTCTTTTTTTTCAATAAATCTCCAACCTCTATCAATCTTTCTTCTTCAATGTTATTTAAAACTTTTTTCTTCTTAGTTTCATTTACTACCTGGACTTTTTCAATACTCTCCATCTTCCTTTCTTCAGTCCTTCCTACACACTCTCAGCAGATAGTCTTTCTAAGTTCATCTCTGAGCTTGTCACTTGGAACTTTAAATCACTCAACAGCTCCCTTCAGCTGCCTGGCAAGAGTCAGTCCCATTCTAGCATTATATACTCTCCATCTTTTCTTTTAATTTTTAGCCTCATCATCCACCATCCAGTTTCACCCCTCTGTAATTTTGCACAAGCTATTGCTCCTAGGATACCCTCTTCTCCCAAGTCTTCAATTCACTTAGTAAAGTGTTGTCTATCATTTAAAGTTTTCAAGCTTTCAGATGTATAAGTGTCATTTGAAGTACTTGTTCAAAAGATCCCTACACCCAAGATCCTGAGAACCAAGATTTTTCTGACCCATGAACAGGCTGCACGTTAGAATAACCTAGGACATGGAAGGGGTACCCAGCAGCACTCACAAGGTATTCAGATTTAAGTACTTCCCAAGTGATTCATTTCTAATATCCAATAAGAACTAAGAAACACTATTTTAAAAGCCATGTTCAGGCAATAATTTTTCTGTACAGAATTCCTTAATGCTTGAGACAGAAAAAATGTTACTACATCTCTTTGCTAGAATAAAAGCCCTGAAGATAACTATGCTGTATTTATGTATGTCTGTACCCTTATGAGGTGCAGAAAATGCTACTCCAAAATGTGGCACCTTGGAAATTGAGAAATAGAAAGCTCTCTTAGAATTTCTTTCACCCCCTCTGTTTTTAAATTAGATCACATAAACTAAAATTCCCCTGTTCCTTCTTCCTTGAAGCAGGCCATAAAACCTTAGAAGGTCACTCTCTGATCTTCTCTCGCTCTTTCCTCTAAAGACCCTCATTGACAATTGTCCTGCCCTGTTCTTGGAGGGAAGAGATATCACACAGAAGGACCAAAAAAAGACTAGAAAACAGACCTTGTTAAGAGACCTTGAATTGTGTAAGTTCCTCATTTATTAGCATTACAACGTATTATTTTGCTCTCCAGTCATATTTCTGCATGACGGTTCATAAAAATACACTAGTCTGTTCATTTCTTTGGGTCTTCATTTCTGAAGACTCCTGTGTCACATAAAGCTTAAATAAATTTGTATGCTTTTCTTTTCTTAATCTGTCTTTTGTTATGGGGGGTCTTGTGATGTGTAAGAAAAAGATTAATTTTTCCCTCGAACAAACCTCAAATACCTAACAGAATACACGCTAGACTTGCTTCCTCTCTTTTTCTCTCTTTCTTGCTCATAAAACTTTTGAGAGCACTCTCTAGAGCTAATGGTAATACTATATTCTTTGCCAGCTAAGCTAAATAGAATTGATTCTATCAAAAATTAATTCATTAATTAAGACCATTTTGGTTTTTGAGCATCTATTCTGGTATATAAAGAAATATAAATGAGTAAAAAAAAACATAGTTGTCCTTATAGAGTATGAACATTCTTTTCCTAATCTTCGCAGTACTTACTGAATTTTACCTCCTCCTGGATAAATGCTTAGCCATACTCCCATCCTTCAACTCTATCCTTTCCTTAAAAATATCTGAGTGTGAGTTTTAACATTGTTTTTATTTTTATCTTTTTATTTTAAAGATCTGAGGTACAATTCAGTGTTTGGTACATAAGCAGTCATGGTGCAGGTAAAGTTTAGGTACCCTTACTGATGTTATGTGCTCTCCACTCCCCGGCAGTGTTCCACTACAGCCAATCCCTTTCTTATAGTATTATGATAAATGTTCAAGGGACTGGTTAAAGAAAATGTGGTACATATACACGATGGACTATTACACAACCATGAAGAAAAATAAAATTATGGACTTTGCAACAACTCGGTTAGATTTAGAGTCTATAATACTCAGTGATCTAGCACAGGAACAAAGATCTGAGTACTGCATGTACTCATGAACACTTTTATTTGGTAAAGGCCTCTGTCATATTTTTGTTCTAAAAACTTTTTTTTTTTTTGAGTTGGAGTCTCACTCCATCGCCTAGGCTGGAGTGCAGAGGCATGCTCACAGCCACCCTAGTGTCCACCTGCTGGTCTCAAGCGATTCTTCCGCCTCAGCCTTCCAAGTAGCCAGAACTACTACAGGTTCACGCTACCACGCCTGGCTAATTTATTTGATTTATTGTAGAGATTAAGTCCCGCCAAGTTACCCAGGTTGTTCTTGAACTTGTGGGCTCAGGCAATCCCCTCACCTCAGCCTCCCAAAGTGCTGGAATTACAGGCTTAAGCCACCACGCTCAGCCCTAAAAACTTTTTTTTTTAAACAAAATAGATTTCCTATTATTTTCTTCAGTATTTTTAGATGAAAGTCTAAACTTTAGAATTAAAAACTCACTCTTTTAACCTTTCAAGTCAAATGTTCCAATCCATGATATAGGTAGGGTCCATTGCTCCAGCAATTTCTGGATACCACCGAGGCCACAATTGCCACTTAATGGACTGACCCTACTGAAAGTCTATTGGACAAATAACTTATCCGGGCGAGCACTATGTGTAAGAAAATATTCATGAAAATTATTTTAAAAGGAACATACACTGAGCAAAAGTAAGAAAGCAGAACAGGGAAAGATCCGGCAGAAGCAAAGACAACAAAAAACAAGTGATAAAAAGTGACTACAGCCATAAGGAGTGTGGAAAAGAAACGTAAGAGACTGGCGTGAAAGTAGGGGAAACAGGTCCAATATACAAATTTTGCTTTAGATAAAGATGAGGTAAGCCCTGGAAAATATTTTGAGAGACATGAGTTGTGAAAGGAATTTTGGAATAGCCATAAATACCCATGAATGCTTTTCAAATAGATCTGTTTATGGGCATGGGAAAAAAATCAAGATAAGTGTTTTCTAATGCTACTAATTGTTTTCATTAAGCAATTATGTGCTTGCCTGAACCTTGAGCACATGCTGTTATCTGTATAAAATGTTTACCACACATACTTGGTCCAAAGGAAACAAAGCTGGTAAAATTGAATTAGATCCTAAATATTCTACTACAATGTATTCGTTCCCTGGGAAACACAAATGGGAATGTTATATTTTATTCCTGAAGTGTTAAGATAAATTTTACTTTGAATGCAAAGCCCTGTATTTTTATATTACTTTTTGCTTTATGTTTATTTATATCTATTTATCTACCTATGTATGTTATTACTTACATTCTTTTTGTAATACTCTGTATTCATCAATATCCATAAAGCTGCTTAGGTTTGAAGAGAGTATTTAGTTAGTTACTACCTAGAGAAAATTAAGACTGTGTCTATGGGGAAGTTATTTGATTTAACCCTCCCAATGTAGGTTCTCTGTAAAACACTGTTTCAAAATAAATTGAAATTTTCAACTACCCAAAAGCTATATGAGCTGAAACCTTTGGATTTTTGTTGACTTGATCTAGAACTTGTGGTCTAAATCTTTCATTAGCAACCAAAAGATATGACTTTTTATTGCCTCTGAATTTATTAAGTCCACTCTCATATTAGAGTGGACTATGGTGCCATATCAAGGAAGAATATAATATTTTTTAAGTTAAATAAAATTAAGCACAGGGTAAATCAAGTTCTGACATTTTTCTGTATTATTTCAGTACTGAACAGATATTTAACTTCTTAATTTTTCTTATTTCTTATAGTACCTTTATAATAATAAAATTATTATAAAGGTACTATATCACAGTATGGAGGGATTTAGTGGTTTTTGTTTTGCTTAATAAGGAGTTCAGACTAGAAATGGACATTTGTGGCTGCCTCAAATCTTCTAAAACTTACTCTCATATTGTGAACCTTTCCAAAGTAGAATTTCCAAAAACATCTACACAATTTTCATGTGTGTTATGTGCATTTTCCATCTATCAATCAGATGCATTCATATGAGACTTTAGTTTGGAGGCAAAATATGTGAGGAAAAATCCGGGGCAGCAGGCGTGGGGTGGCAAAGATAGTGAGTAGCAGAGACTATCAGCAGTTATGGGAGCTTTCTTGTCATGGAAACAAGCATGGTCTTGACAAAAAAAAAAAAGCCTGACTTCAGTAAAAGTACTGTGATTCTGATGTTTGAGCAGCATTTCTGAATGTCATGATTGAAATTATTAGTGTAAATTCAACCTAAAATCTATTTCCTTAGCCCCTCAGAAAGCTCTGCTATAGTTCTAATAATTCCTACTAATCTCCTACTGCTACACTAACTATAGTAGATTCTATTGTCTGCAACCAAGAACCATGGCAGACACAGTTTATATGCCAGAATAGAGAATTATAATTTAAAAATAATTTAGGAGATATTACTTTGTTTACCAGAAAAAATAAGTAAATACTCCTCCTTAATCAGGTAACATCTTTCTATGAGCAAATTATTTCCTGACCGCTTCTGTATATTGAGGAACTGCATTAAATGCTAGTAGTAAGTGTTCAAGGAATTAGACAAGTTATTCTACTTATGAAGTATATATATCTGTGAAATAATTTTAAGCAATGAAATGCTTTAAAGTAAGATTAGGTGTTGCAAATTAGCAGATTAGAAAAATATATTGTCATTTGTTGGTACCTCCTCTTGAAAAAGATAGAGCAACTTTCATCACTAGTTTTTTATATTCTTACTTTGTAAAACAGCCTCTATAATATTTTTCCCTTACTAAAGCTCTGGACAGAATTTTTGATGGCTCAATGGATGATTCATATAGAATTTGAAGAAAGATATGTCAAGTAATGAGAAAAAAAGAAAAGCACACCAAGGTACTTTAAAAAAATATTTTAAAATAATCTCAACACCCTTGGGAGGATCACAGGAACATAAATTCCAGCTTTCACCATCAAATAAAAAAATGTGGTGAGTATATGCATTACTTAAATAAAATCACTTACATAGAATTCTAAAATTTCATAGAAATGAGAAATCGCCTATATAATGTAGTTCAACACCCTGATTTACAGGTGATTGATTCACCTACATTTGGAGAGGAAGCTAAAATGTAAATTTTTATATTTTCTCATGCTTGTGTATCTTTGCCAGTCTTCAAATGCATGCAGACAAACGCCTCTTCCAACTAACCCTTCATACTTTCCACTTGTCTATATCTAGTAAGCACACCTCCACATGCATATGTGTGTGTGTGTGTATATATAACTCTGAAAAATGCATCTCATATTTTTCTTTCTATGACCTCTATCATATTATACAATTAGTGGTTTCTAAACCATTAAACTTTGCCTCTGAAATAATACACATAAGTATGTATATTTACACATACGTAAATATAGTTGTGGTGGATGTAATGAGTTGAAATAAGACATAAGGACTTTTACTTAGAATTAACCTGTATCCGGCAATAATTTATGGGGAATAGAGAGAATAGAATGCTATGTAGATGTTAATTGTACAGTACAAATCAGTAGCGATGTGAAGGTGCATATATAGGAATCCAGGCTTTCAGCTCCAAAACACAAAACTCCATCACTTCCTCCTCCTCAATACAAAATTATCATGGCAGAATAGGAAGAGACCTCACAAAAGTGCAGGAAAAGTACATAAACAATGGAGATCCAGCACCAGAGAAGACATAAAAATCTTTAGTGAGTCAGACTTACGTTTATAGTCTTATTTTTTCTTAAGTCTGCATTTCAATGATCTTTCTATTTTTGCTAAATATAAATGAAGTGAAGGAGGGTTTTATTGGAGGTTTGTTGAGTAGCTGCTGACTCTAATATGCCTTAAGTTGTGCATTGAGATCTTTAGCTGTCAGGTACTAGTGGAATGGAAGGTATTTTTAGGTTTCAGTGACTTTTCTCTGAAACTCTCACAAATACATGTTTTGAACTAAAACTATTTGCTTTCTCTATCAATACTGATTTTTTGCCAGAAATAATATAGAATTTAAAATCTGTACCTATATTTTCTTTGTAGAACAAGATGGTCAATGAAGCAGTCACTGTGAAAACCTCATGAGAACAATTAAATCTCAGCAATTAAGCTGATGACTAAATTTGGCGGTAGAGAAATGTTAATGACACACTTTCTGCAACCCTTTCTGAAAGAACTCACTTTCTTTTTTCCTCCAATTTCTTTAATCAAAATGAATAGGCACAAGTTATTTTTTCAAAAATCTTACAAGTGCCTACAACCAGGACTTTGACAGATATGGTAGAAGAAACTGCGAAACACATTCTTAGAAGGTCAAAGTTTCAAACTTTTTTTCTTGCAATAATATTGTTAAACAATCAAAATGTAATTTCTGTTAAAAAATTTTTAAATAGTAAGCCTGAAAAATAAAAAAAATTAAAAAAAAACATACACACACACTCACACAAACTCAATGGTTTCTTGCTAATCCATTGTGGTTAGATTTTCACAGTATTTTATGTGGGGGAGAAGAAATAATTTTTTGTTTGTGCTCAATGACCTTAACCTCTAAAGTCGAGGCTGAAAATGACTAGGAGAGACAGGAGGAAATACCAATAAGTGAGTGTAAAT
This sequence comes from Carlito syrichta, assembly GCF_000164805.1. Classification (NCBI taxonomy): domain Eukaryota; kingdom Metazoa; phylum Chordata; class Mammalia; order Primates; family Tarsiidae; genus Carlito; species Carlito syrichta. Next base: position 717,028 of record NW_007174137.1, read on the forward strand.
GTACATGTGGACTTTTGTGATTGAGTGAACTTTGAAATGGTTTTGATATGATAGACCTACGTTTCTAACATAAGAATTAATCCAAATAATTGTTTTCCTAGTAAGGAACAACTCATGCTGCAAAGTACCATCATTAATTTGTTAATTAAGCAAAAACTTGAGTGCAGTAAGTCCTCTACATATGAACGAGTTCTGTATCAAGAGTGTGTTCTTAAGTGCGGTTTGACTGTAAGTCCAAAAAAGTTAGCCTAGGTGCCCAACTAATACAATCGAGTACATAGTACTGTACTGTCATAGGTTTATACAAATAATGCATAACAAACACAAAAAATAAACAAAGCATCTTTAAACCTACAGTACAATGCCTTGAAAAGTACAGTCGTATAGTACAGTACAACAGCTGACATACAGGGGCTGGCATCAAGTGATCAGGTAAGAAGAGTTACTGCCTCACGAAGGGAGAGCAGGTGGGAGATGGTAAAGTTGAAGGATCATCAGCAATTGGAGATGGAGGTCAAGCTACAGTTTCACTCATGCCTGACTGATGGCACCGGTTCTGGTTTCTTGCCCGATTTAATTCTATCTACCCTCTTAAAAAAATGATTCAATAATGTCTGGGTAGTAGTTCTTTTCCTCATCCTAGATGATATGGTAGCACTGGATTTCATTCTGATCAGTTGCTGCAACCTTTGTGTACCATTCTACCTTCAGGTCCTGTGCCTCAAAAACTAACAGTGCTCAGGCCTGTAATCCTGCACTTCGGAAGGCGGAGGCGAGTGGAGTGCCTGAAGCCAGGGGGTCGACACCAGACTGGGCATCTTGGTGAGGCCTTGTCTCTACAATAAATAAAAAAATTAGCTGGCTACTTGGAGGGCTGAGGTGGAAGGAGCACCTGAACCCAGCAGATCGACACTGGAGAGGCTGTGAGCATGCCACTGCCCCCCAGCCTGGGTGACAGAGTGAGATTCTGACTCCAAAAAAAACTAACAAAAAAACCTAACAGTGATCCCTCAAATAAAGAAAATCCCCTTGCCATTTCTTGTGTTGTGAATCTCTTCAGTTCATCAGTTACTTCTTCTTCCTCTTTCTTCATCCTTTCTCTAGGTTTCCAGTTCCATCAGGTCTTCATTTGTAAGTTCTTCGTGTTGCACAGCAAGGAGTTGAATAAAGTCGTTGTCTTGCAGATCTATCTCCAGTTTCTTGCTGAGGGTCACTAAGTTGCTGACAACTTCTTTGGACTCCTCATTCACCCTCTCAAATCCATGAAAATCATGAACATACTGTAGGCAAAGGTTCTTCCAAACTCCATTCATGGTGACAGCTGTAACCTCACGTCAAGCAAAATCAATGATTTTTATGGTCTTGTATATGTTATAGTCCTTGCAAAATCATTGCAAGATCATTCCTAATTGGTCATCTGCCTTTGCTGCCTGACCAAAAGTGTGATATACATGATATTTCTTGAAAATCGCTGTAACTTCCTGGTCCATAAGTTGGATAAGCAACATAGTGTTTGCTGGCAGATGCACTACTTTGACATTGGCACGAAAGTTGTCCATGAAGGGGAAAGGCCTGAAGCACTGTTGAGTAGCAAAAGAATTTTGAATGCGAATTCTTCTCTGAACAATATTTCTCTATCCTAAGTCAAAGTGTGGAAAACCCAGTCCTGAAAAATGGCCTGTGTTTTAAGATTACTCTTCCACACAACAGAAAGAGAGCCCTTGGCTGTGTTTTTCAGGGCTCTTGGGTTCCTGAATGATAAACTAAGAGAAACGTCAACTTCATATCACTGTGGCATTGCCACCAAACAATAGAATTAGTCTATCCTTTGCTGCTTTCTAGCCTGGCTCAACTTTTCCTTCTTACTGAGGTAACTTTGGTCTGGTATCCTCTTCCAGTAGATTCCTGCCTCATCCACATTAAAACAACAACTACTTAGGGTAAATACATGCCTTCAATAATTTCTCAAAGCATTTCAGGAAATTCTTGAGCAGCTATGGTATCTACACTTGCTACCTCACCACTTACTTTTACATTATAAAGTTGGTTCTAGCCTTGAGCCAGTGAAACCAGACATGGCTGGCATTAAAAGGTGTGCCCCTTGATTCTTCAGCATATTTTTTTCTTTAAGTCTTCACAGAGGCTTTTAGCTTTCTCTGGAATCAGCATTAAGACAAGTGAGATTCGGCACTGATGCTGATCCTGCATCCACACACTGAGAAGTTTCTCCAGTTCTTCCATTACTTTTCTACACTGTAATATTATTGTCAGAATCATTGGCACAGCAGACTCATATATTCCATTATCTTGTCCTTGTTCTTTAGAATTGTGCCAATGGTTGAACAATTCATGGTATAAGAATGAGTAGTAAATCATCTATTCTCCTCGCTCCACTCTTTCAATTATTTTCACTTTTTTTCCATTGTTATTACTTGGTACTTCTTAGCAGTACCAGCTACATCATTGCTACTTTTATGCTTGCTTCCAGACACCCTGGATTTGAAATAAAGATACTGTACTACTGTAGTCTATACAGTACTATACAGTAAAGTACACAAAAGCACAACAACTTGTAGAGGATGCATGCACATGACAATGTATGCCAGACATGTGAACTAACTTATGTGATGGGACGAGTGAATGCACCTTTTTTTGCGTCTTTGCGTCTTTGAAAGTTCACAACTTGAAGGTTTGTATATAGGGGACTTAACTGTACCTACACTGTGCCAGGGGTTTTGCTGGGTCATGGAGATACACAGCAAATGCTCTACATCTAAGAAATGCAACAACTTATTAGAGCAGTAGGATGCACATTTTTAAATAATCATTTATTATGTGAATACTATGATAGAAATATGAATAGAGTGTTTTGGACACCTGTTCTTAGCTGGGGGTCTTAGGCTGAGCAAAGTTTCCTAGAAAATTTGATTCCTTAACTATCACTTAAAAAGTAAAAGTGGGCTAGCCAGACAGAAGATAGGAAAGGGCACTGAGGGATGAGGAAGCAAAAGTGTGGAAGTAAGAGAAATTTTAGGTGATTTGTTGGTTGCTCTAAATGCATTTACAAAGTGATGGGGTTCTATTGCTTGAATATATTTGATCTTGCATATTAGAATTTACTTTGATAAACACAGGAGCAAATTTTAAATAGATATTGTGATCATTGTTATTTGTCAGTTCAAAACCACTATATGACTGAGTTTTTTTCTATTTTTAGAATCAAGGTATGGCTTTTAAAGTGTTTTATTTCATCAAGGACTTCTGGAGATTCTCTGGACGCTTCCCCAAGATAATTCTTTCTTGTAATGAAAACTTTCAACCAGTGATAATTTTGTTCACCAAAAAATATTGAAGTCTGGAGACATTTTGGTTGTCACATCTGTGGGGCAACCAGTTAGATCTACTTTTTCTCCTATAGTGGTTGATGCCTGTAGACTTTAGACAAAAACAGCGCCTCTCAACCTTGGGACTATGACATTTTAGACTTTATAATTCTTTGCTGGAATGTGAGATATCCTGTGCATTATAGGATGTTTAAAATTATTCTTGTCCCTTACCAGTAGAAGATGCCAGTAGAAGAAAGACCTCTCTCAACACCACTTCTCACTCCACAGTTGTGACAACCAAAATGTCTCTAGACATTGACGAATAAGATATTCTGGTGAACAAAATCATCACTGGTTGAAAATCACTGCACAAGTGTAAGATATTGCAACTTAGTTTTACTGCAAAGCAGTTTGAATTAGGCTCAAGTGTTTTACTACTAGTAATAAAAATATATTAAAAGACTACTGGGTAACTAGTACAGGGGTCATCTAGTGACCAAATGCCAACCCATTCACAATAAAAGCCCAAAGTATGCTGAATAATCACATATTAGAAAAGATCCCATGTCCCACTGCAAAGCAGCCTTTGATATTAGTTGATGCCAATGTCATTGTGCCTACCGGTAACATTATTATTTCTCCCCAGAACACACAAGGTAGGCCCAGCTCCTTTGTGACCTGTAGGGAAGTTGGAACGAGTAAATCTCTTTCTCACCTGAAGTGATGATACACTCTAACCTGTGGTTCTCAACCCCAGATGTCCTTTGGAAACTTCCAGGGAGATTTAAATAATACTGTACCCTTGATTGCTTTGCAATGTTCTGATTGAATTTACGCAGTTCTGATACTTCAGTTATACCTAGAGGTTTTAATTTAATTGGTCTGGGGTAAGACCTGAGTATCCAAAATTTTAAACGCTCCCATAGAATTCTAATGTGCTGTCAAGGTTAAGCAGTGCTCTCTTTACCTTACCTTGGGCTACGGATCTTTTTTTAAATCTCCGTTTTGTGTAGAGATGCTGGAAGGCAGTTAAGTCTTACTTTAGCTATACTCACATATCTACTTTGTCTTTATAAAGCTCATACATTTTGCATCTGCTTTAGATCTAGGAATTTGGTTTTGGTAACTAGGAATTTATCTTTAGAAGTAGGAATTCAGTTTTTAATCAAGTGTTTTCCAAATTTGTGTGTACATTAAAATTACTTGATTTTTATGTTTGTTTTTTAAAGATCAAATCACACACTCCAGACCACCCTAGTTGAGATCTTTGAAAATGCTGCACACATGAGTGTTTGTGACACTCCCCAGGTGAGTCCAGTGAGTAGACACGTTTGGAAACCACAACTTTAATCAAATCTCAAGAAAGATCAAAATATCTGGTAAATAGAGGTCATTGGTTCTTATCTTTAGCTGCACATTAGGATCACTGGCACTTTTTAAACCCCTGAGGCCCAAGTTGCACCCCAAGTCTATTAAATGAGAATTGCTTGGGGTAAGTGCCAGGCACCAGTACTTTTTTTTAAAATTCCTTAAGTGATTCCAATGTTCTGTCTAGCAGTGGTTCTCAAGCTTCAGTTTCAGTGTGCATCAGAATCAACTGTGGGACTCAGTGCAACAGTCTCCTGGACACCATGTATGAGGTTTCTAACCTAGTAATTGCATAAATTTGCATTTCTAACAAGTTCTCAGATAATACTAATGTTGCCCTACTAGATATCAAACTTTGAGAAACACTGGGCTAGGACAATCAGATTACAAATGAAGGAAATGACATATGCAGAATTTAGATTATTTTACAAGGGTTTTTTTCAGGACTGCCCATTTTAGTTATTGTTGAATTGTTTTAACAGATGTGATATTATTTAATATATCAATAAGGATATGAATTATATATTTTAAAATATTTTCTTGTGTCTTATATGAACTCTACTCAGATTAGTTTTTCCCTTTTTGTGTCTAGTTGCTTCTTTTCTTTCTCTCATTAATATATAAATAGATGAGATGTAAATGAACACGTATGGCTCTTAAAGTTTATTTCTTTAACCTAGATGAGAGAACCTATTTGCCAGACAGTAAATACAGTGTCTGATGATGGAGCTCTGACTGTAGGTGCTGTGGCTCCACAGAAGAGAAAATTATCTTACATGAAGAAAACCCTATGAAGATTACATACAAAAATATGTTTGAACTAAATAAACACATTCAGCCAAGTGGCAGGAGAAAAAAAAATCAACACACAAAAATTAGTTGTGCTTCTACACACTCACAAAGAACAAAACAAAAATTAAGAAAACACTTTTATTTACAATAACATCAAAAAAATGAAATACCTGGAGATAAACTTAACCAAGGGGGAAAAAGTCTTGTAGACAGAAAACAACAAAACACTGCTGAAAGAAATTAAGACACAAATAAATGCAAAGACATTCGTGTTTATGGATTAGCACTGTCTAGCACTGTTAAGATGTCAATATTATTTAAAGTGATCTACAGACTTAATGCAATCACTGTCAAAACTCCAATGATGTTTTTGCATGAAAATAAAAATGCATTTTAAAATGTATATAAAATCTCAAAAGGCCTTAAATAGGCAAAATAATCTTGGGGTAGGGGGGATGTTGGATGCCTTATGCTTTCTGTGGCACTGGCATAACAACAAGTAGACTAAGGGACCAGACTAGAGAGCCCCAGAATAGTTATATATATGGTCAAATGATTTTCAAGAAGAGTTTCAAGACCATTCATTGGATAAAGGCCAATTTCCTAAACAAATGGTGCTAGGAAAATAGGATATCAACAAATGAAAGAATAAAGTCGGACTCCTACCTTATGCCATACACAAAAACTAACTCAAAGCAAATCAAAGAACTAAAAGTAAGACCCAAAGCTATAAAACTTCCAGAAGAAAACATAGGGAAAAAATTGTATGACATTTATTTAGCAAGACATTCTTGGACATGGTAGCAAAGGCAAAAATAGACAAAAGAAACTTAAAAACTTAAAAACCGTACAGCAAAGGAAATAACCAACAGAGTGAAAGGCAAACTAAGAAATGGGAGAAAATATTTGCAAATCACATATCTGATAAGGGGTGCCATAACAAATACCATACACTAGGTAGCTTAAACAGCAGAATTTTATTTCTCACAGTTCTGGAGCCTGGGAAATCTAAGACCCAGGTGCTGACTCACTTGGTTTCTGGAAAAATTCCTCTTCCCCTCCCTCCGGTCTCCTCTCATAAAGACTCTAATTGCATTCATGAAAACTCCACCTTCAAGACCTAATGACATTCCAAAGACCCCATCTCTAAATATTATTACATTGGGGATTAGGGCTTCACCAAATGAATTTTGGGAAAGCAAAAGTATTTGGTTCATAGCTAGGGGTTAATATCCAGAATGCAGAAACTCCTACAACTCAAAAACAACAACAAAAAAAATCAACTCAATTTTTAAAATGAGCAGAGGACTTTTCTTCAGAGGATATACAAGTGGCCAAAAATAATATGAAAAAATGTTCAGCATCACTTATCGTTAGAGAAATGCAAATTAAAACCACTGTAGATATCCTCTCACACTCATTAGAATGGATAGTATTAAAAAAAAAAAAAAGAAGGAAAGCAGCAAGTGTTGGTGAAGATGTGGAAAAATAGAAACCCTTGTGCCACTGTGGGAGGCATTGCAAAATGGTGCAGCCTTTCTGGAAAATAACTTTATGGTTTCTTAAAAAACTAAAAATAAAATTACTATATGATCCAGCAAATTCATTTCTGGGTCTATATCCAAAGACTTCAGAGAGATATTTACACACTCACATTCATAGAAGAGCTATTCACAATAGCCAATAAGTAAAAATAACCCGTGTCATTGATGGATGAATGAATTTTTAAAATATGGCATATACATAAACTAGATTATTATTCAACCTTAAAGAGGAAGAAAACTCTGCCAGCAGTCAGCCTTCAAATTTAAGTAACAACATTGCCTCTTCCCTAGTTCTTTAACCTGCCTGGCTCACCCTGAAGTTTTTGGACATACTAGTCTGCATAATTACATGGGTCAATTCTTTTAAATACATTTCTTTCCATATACTACACATAGATCCTATTGGTTCTGTTTATCTGGAGAACTCTAACTAATACATGAATGAATCTGGAGGTCATTATACCAGGCAAAATTAGCCAGAAACAAAAAGACAAGCACTGTATAATTCTATTTACATGTCATATTTATAAATCCATGGAAACCTAAAGAAGTGTTGTTCAATGAGTATGGAATTTCAGTTTTGCAGGATGAAGAAGGTCTGGAGGCTGGTTGTACAACAATGTGAATATGCTTAATACTCCTGAACTGTACACTTAGAAATGGTTAAGATAGTATGTTTTTATACTATATGGTTTTTACTACAATTAAAACAAAACAAAACAACAAGCTATCAATGCCCACTTGGTTCTTTTGGATCCAAAACAAACTATAGAATTAAAAATTGGGAAATGTCTACTATGGCTTCAATGACACAGAGAAGAAACATGAGTCAGAATGGGCTTCCAAATTAAATATGAATAAAAAGTTTCCAATTTATATTTAAAAAAATAGTAACACCAGCCTGGGCAACTTGGCGAGAACTCATCTCCAAAAAATCAAAAAATTAGCCAGGCATGGTGGCGCGTGCCTGTAGTTCCAGCTACTTGGAAGGCTGAGACGTAAGGATCACTGGAGTCTAGCAGGTCGAGGCTGCAGTGGCCATGAGCATGCCGCTGCACTCCAGTCTGGGCGACAGAGTGAGACTCCAACTCAAAGAAATAAAATAGTAACAAATAAGCATTTATACAAAAAGCCCAATAAATGGGAGTATTCTCCTACACACAGTATAAAAAGACCTGCAATATATATTTTATCAGTGGCAAGTTCATTACTGAATCTTGTATCAGTTTAAGTCAACACAATATGTGAGGAAACTAAAGTGCGTTTAGAATGAAACATTTATAAGAACTAAAAATATGTAACATAGAATTGATAAAAGAATGCATAATTTTAACGTTTGCATAAAAAAGTTTAAAGACCCCAGATTTCTTGATGTATATTGACTAGAGAGCTGAGGGAAAAGTTACTAGGTTAATTCAAATAGAGGATTTTCCAACTATCCTCTATTTCTTTAGAACACAAAACTGCAGGACATGGACTTAAATTAAGAGATTTTTCTGGGAATAAGAGCCATCAAACCCTGATGAAATGAATAGCAGACTATCAGTATTGGCTGTGTAATAAATAACCTTGTATGTTTTAGAGCTTAAAACATACATTAATTCTTTATTGTTTCACTGTCTCTGTGGACCAGGAATCTAAACACAGCCTAGCTTGGTTCTTTCTCACTGAGCTTAAATCAAGGCGTTGGCTGGAGGTACAATTTCATGTTATTTTTTTCTGCCCTCTTCCTAGCACACTGGTTATTGGCAGAACTCAGGTTCTTGTTGCTGTGAGGACTGAGACCCATTCCCTGCCATCTGGGCATCTCTATATCACAGAATTTGCTTCTTCAAAGCCAACACGAGAGAGTTTCCTACAACTTCTTTTCTCTTTCCTTTGGATCCTCTTTAAAATGGCTCATTTGAATTGTTAAGGACCACCTAAAATAATCTCTCTTTTGATTAATTCAAAATCAACTTATTAAGGACCCTAATTACATGGGTAGAATTACTTCACTTTTGCCACATAATGTGACCAAGCTATAGGAGTAATATTCTATGATATTCACAGGTTCAACCCACTCTAAAGGGGAGTGAATTAGACACATGTACGTGAGAAGGCATGTCTCTTGGGGACCTTCTTAAAATTCTGCTTACCACACTATCTCAAGTTTTGCATATTTGACTTAAAATAATATCACTTTCTATGTAATTATGAGGTCTAGCCCAATATATCCATACTTATATCAAAAATACTTACAGAACATTTTCTCCAGAGGAAACCTGGATGGGTCAGCCTAGCTTGGAGGGGTAATTGTCAGCTACATATGTAGTGCGGTTGAAGCAATGCCATATGACCACACATGCACAAAAATATCTTCCCAGGCTTGCAATCAGACCTGGCATCATCTGCGGTGGATGCACTCCATGGGACTTATCTTCAGAAATATACTCAAGTAATAGTCAAAAGGTCAATGAGTTGGCTAGGATGGGTTAGAGAGGTGTAAATTAACTTCAGAGCTGGTATTACTGTTTTACAGAAATGTTTTAGTATTACCAGATGAAGCCTACAAGTATCAAGACATGTGTGTCTCCTAAAGCAATATTCATTAAGGCATCACACTAAAAATCCTGTGTTAACTTGAAAACCAAATTATTGTGCTTATTTTCCTCCATATTATTCTTATATTTCCTCATTACCAAGGCAGATTAAGATGACAGAAATTTCACCATTCCCTTTAGCAACTGATTTTCTTAATTTCAAATATATCAGTAGAGGATTTGGTATTCCTTTTTACCTTTTTAGCTTTTAAAAATGGAATAAAGCCATTGTCTTGCTCAGCTATGATGTGGCCATGTGCTCTTTGAGCTATGGTCAGGTCATGTTTCTTAAGCTTTGGCCCCCTCCCCTAGGGAGACAAAGAGGCGAATCATCTCTTTGTCTCCCTAATTTACTTTCTAAATAAACTATATTTTTTAATCTGAAAAAATGAGAAGAATGAGAAAGCGCATCTATGGCAGATTCATATGTTACTACCATCTGATATCACCACAAATATGTTAAATATTTGCTAATCTGAATACAGTGATACCCAATAGTGCTCTGTGATGCTAGATATATTTTCAGGTGTATTATTTTATTGATCTAAGAACTTAACCATTTATTATATTCTTTAACTTAGCTATGTTCTTTTTTCCTCTAAAGAATACTGTGTGATATTGACTAAAATGGCATTATTTAATTTTACATATTTTATAATTATATGGTAGTGGAACATAACATGATCATAACGTACGTGGCCATTTTCTTCAGCATAGAATAAGAAGATGTTTATATAAAGTATTACTTCCAAGATACATAACAAGGGCCTGTAAACTATTGATTCAATATCTAAGTTGATTGCGCACATGTTGAACATGTTATTTAAGGAAAGTGATCACATCATATAGTTTTTTTTCTCAGTGTCTGTTAGAGTAATAACACAGTAAGCCTGTTAATATAACCTACAGAGATCATAAATACTAACCCTATAGCACTTTTATTACCAACTTATATCAAAGGCAATCTGGTACTCTTTTACAAATAAGATTCTCCCATTAGTAAGCTGTCTTATATTACAGACATAAAATATTTGTCAGCATTTTTACTCGGCCAGACTACTGCAGCTGTGTCACATTTGTTTTTCCTTATTTTAATATGAACTTATTTAGATGAAATTGGAATTGCTTTCCTCTCCTTAAATGACAGGTCTGGTTTAATGCCAGGCCACTTAGTGAGGTCTATCAAACAACACTCTGTTATGTATAGTGGCATAATTCACAAACCACTAAAATCACAAAACCACTAACTTATAACACATGTTAATATGCCTAGTTAGTTCAGAATCTAGCCGTCTACAGGTGATTTTATACTCGATTTAAAAAATGTGCCTTAAGCCGGTCTCGGTGGCTCAGCCTGTAATCCCGCGCCTTTGGGAGACTGAGGTGAGTGAATTTGCCTGAGCCCGGCGGGTTCGAGAACTGCCTGGGCAGCGAGACCTCATCTCCACAATAAATCAAAAAATCAGCCGGGCGTGGTAGCGCATGCCTGTAATTCCAGCTACTTGGAAGGCTGAAGCGGATGGATCGCCGGAGCCCAGCAGGTTGAGGCTGCGGTGACCAGGAGCGGCCACTGTACTCCAGTCTGGGAGACAGAGTGAGACTCCAACTCAAAATAAATAAATAAATAAATAAAATAAAATAATAAATTAAAAATATGCCTTATTATCTCAATGACATACAGCTCATCTGATCATCTCTGAGCTATTTAAATATATATATTTTTTACATTTTATAAGACTATACAGCTACATATTATGACCAAACAAACAAATTCAAAAGGAAGATCAAATCAAACTTTTAGCCAATCTTTGCTTTGCGTTGCATCAACATTATTTGCACCTGAGAAATCTGTTAACTGGATTGGGAAATGAAATTTCAGTGACTTCTCCTCATCTCCCTTTCACTACCTCTCCTACCTGACCTTGGCTGAATAACAATTCAGTGATGTGAGGCCTCTTTAAGATCCTGGTAAACTGGAGTTGTCTGCTACCCAACATATTTGCAGTGGTATCAGATGACAGTAACAAATGAATCTGCCATAGATGTGCTTTCTCATTCCCTTTTTAAACGGTGAGAAGGAGTATCAAATCCTCAGACTACATACTCTTGGGCTAGTGAGCAGTATAGGTTCTAAGCAATATGCTCGTGTCATAATTAACACGAACCTCATTCACCCACTGGGTATATAGACGCTGCCTCAACTCAAAACAACTTAGTAATAATTCCCTGCACATCTGTTTACCGAAAGAGAAATATTCCTACCCTGAAGACCCCAACTTCCTGCTCTCTAAATTTTTCTACTTTACATCTTAATCACTGCTTGGCTGTTCTGGATCATAATATCCCTTGACTCAGCTCTCAACTCACCTTTGTTCCAAATACGATGTGACTCTAATTTTAAGTGATAAATTGTATATACATCTATATTTGAGTTCTTTTCCAAATTTTATGAGTAGCCATTAACCTCAGTGCTGGTCTGTATTATTGGTTTTAGACTATAAAATATTTTAGGGCAGGAACTATAACTAAAGATATATCTAGTATCACAGAGCACTATTGGGTACTAACGTATTCAGGGTAGTAAATACTCAAAATAATTATCAGAGAATGATGACAATGATGATTTAATATACTAGAGTAATTCATAAAAGTAATCCAGTGGGAAAGAGCTATGTCTAAAATGTAGCTAAGTCAGTAATAGAATAATAATATGTTGCCCCATTAATGTTCTGGTAAAGGGGCCAGCAGAATGTAATTAAAACGTGGAGCCTTTAAAAAGTGAAAAAGAATATTGTCAATAGCTCTGAAGAATGTTAGAAATTCTAAATGCAATATAAAATTTAGATGTACACATGAAAGTATGAAGTTTTATTTATTATTAGGTAGCTAGACCAAAAAAAGCGAGTTTATTATGTCAAGTGTTGCATGTACTATTTTAATTTTAGAAATATTATTAACAAGGATAATTAAAAACTGAAGATAACTTCTTTGACTGAGTTTAACATTATTATTCATTTTGTTTTTCTCTTTCTCTTAATTATTTGGCTTGTTGATATTCAGCAAGTTGATTGAATAGTAAGCACCACAAAATTTATAATTACATCACCAATCACTAGTGATAAAGTCTGTTGCTGTAAAAATATTTTTAAGAAAGAGTTATACATATTTTTTAAAATATGTAATGCTATTTCAAGATTTAAGAAAATCAAAAACAGCAAAGGATACAATTTCACATTTATATAATATTAAAAAATGTGGCTCTCAATGTCTATGAAAAGAAAAATGAGGCCAGATTACTTACTTTTCAGACATCTGTTAGAATCCTTACTCAATAAAGTTTTGTTCTTTTTGCTTTTTAAAACGAACACAACTAAGGGTGAATTTTTAGTGATAAAGAAATGAAATAGTAAAATGCTTTCGTGTTCTTCATAACATAGTCATAATTTCCAGGCTTTATTTTTCATTAATTCTACTTGTCATTCTTTTAAAGATCAGTTTTAAAAAATAATATTACAAACCATTTTTAAAGCAATATATACTAGATTTTCAGTTTTCTTTGATAACTTCTAAAAACTCTTTTAGGTGGACTCCAAAAAAGGCATCTTCATCCTTAGCAATGTGCTTTAAAACATTAAAACCTTGAGAATTGCAGAATTGGATATTCTCGGCTGCAGCTCTGGACAAAAATGTGCGTAGCGAGATGAAGCCTTAAAGTAAAATTTTTGAAGCTCGATAACGAGATTCAATGTCAGAAGCAAATTAACTGGCCAAATAGGAAAGAGGCCCTCTCAGAGCAGGATAGCTTGAAGCCAGTGAGTTATTTGGGAGATGGGGAGCCAGGCCCACATGACAGGGCAGGGATGGTGTGCACATGGCACCTCCCCCACTGTGCCTGTCCACTCGGCTCTGCCAAGTGTGGGTTCATGATTCAAACTGACAAGAACCTTGCTCCTTCTCTGATCCAGAAAGAAAGAGCCTTGTCAAGTTGAATATCCTGCTTGCTACACAGGAGCAGCCTTGCCAGGAACAATGGGGGAAACTCAAAATGTGCTCTCAATCAGCAAGAGGACTTGGGCCTGGTGTGGCTGCACAGCTAGAAGTGTAATTGAATCTTAAATGTCATTGCATTCTTTTGTTTATTTTGCTTTTTTCCCCTAGACTTTGAAAATAAGGTTGCCAAATCCATTTTTTAGCAAAGAAAAATAGAATAACTACTAAATATGCTCTAACCCAAAGAACAAATTCAATCCAAGCAATAAATGCATACATTAAGTATCACTATATGCCAGGTAGAGTGGTCACTGGGTGTGTGAATATAAAGGCAAATAAAATCTTTGGCCTTGGGAAGGGCAATACAGCCCATGAAGAGTGACATTGTATATTCAGGAGACCATGAAGATAATGGAATTCGAAAGCTGAGGTCCTCCTTTTTAGAGCTATTGTCTTCTACTTGCTCTGTGATCTTTGAACAATCACTAGACTTTACCTAAACCTTATGTTCTTATCTATAAAGTGGAGTTCTGAATAACTAACTTACAGAAAAGATGTGAGAGTTCAATGAGATATGTGAAAAATGTCTTTGGAACATGTGAAGCACTGCACAAGTGTTAGCTATAATTTGTTTGGAGGTAACAGGACTCATGGTTTCCAGCTACCACTACCAACTTGATCTCTCTCCATCCTTCCAGAAATGAGCTCCCTCTAAGAGTTCAGTCTATCTTCCAATAGATTCTATTTTAAGAAAGAATTAAGTATGTACAATAGGTATGAGGAAGCACCAAAAATTAAATACATAAAGCTCTTTAAAACAAAGGGAGAAGTCTTCTAAAATCGAGCTCAATGGAGTGGCACATATTTCCACAATCAGGTGCTTTATTTGCTGTAAATTCCTGAAAATCAATGGCCATTATTTTCTAGAATTTCCATTGACAACCTCACCTCTCCCACGTGTGAACATTTTGAAGAGATTGGTCATTAAGAACTGAGATGCCAGGATGAAGTCCACGGGTGCCTAGAACTGGTTTTGCATTTCCAGCCATAGCCTAGAACAATAAAGAAAATCTTTACTTAGAAGTTATATTTTCTATCAGATACAGTGACTTCTTTCTGTTGCTTAAAGTGAGACTACCTTCAAAACCTTAGGAAACACCCTCTTGGATATCGACCTAGTTAATGAATTTGGGTTGAATCTTCAAAAGGAAATGCAAGTAAAACTAAGACTGGCAGGTGGTACCTTGTCAAACTAAAATTTTTGCATGGCAAACAAAACCATCAAGAGAATATAGAGACAACCCATGAAATGGGAAAAATATTTGCAAGCTATGCACCAAATAAGAGCCTAACATCCATACTCTACAAGGAACTCAAACAAATTGAAAGGAAAAAAAAAAAACAATCACACTAAAAAATGAGCAAAGGGAATGAATCAACACTTCTCAAAGTAAGGCATTCAAGCAATCAACAAACATTTTTTAAAAAACTGCTCGGCCTCACTAATCAGAGAAATACAAATCAAAACTATCATTAAAAAGTCAAAAAACAGCCGGGCTCGGTGGCTCAGCCTGTAATCCCACGCCTTTGGGAGGCTGAGGTGAGTGGATTGCCTGAGCCCGCAGGTTCGAGACCCGCCTGGGCAGTGGGACCTCGTCTCTACAATAAATCAAAAAATCAGCCGGGCGTGGTAGCGCATGCCTGTAATTCCGGCTACTCGGAAGGCTGAGGCAGAAGGATCACCGAAGCCCAGCAGGCGAGGCTGCAGTGGCCGGAAGCGGCCACTGCACTCCAGTCTGGGTGACCAAGTGAGACTCCAACTCAAAAAAAAAAAAAAAAAAAGTCAAAAAACAAGTGCTGTCATGGCTGCAGAGGAAAGGGAACATTGTTAGTAAGAATGCAAGCTAGTTTAACTTTTATGGAAAGCAGTGTGGCATTTTCTCAAAGAACTAAAAATTAAGCTACCATATGACCCAGCAATATTGCTTCTGGGAATATACCCATTGGAACATAAATTGCTCCACAAAAAAGACACCTGCATACATATGTTTATTGCAGCACTATTCACCATAGCAAAAACATGGAACCAACTCAGATGCCCACTGAAAGTGGACTGAATAAAGAAATTATGGTACATATACACGATGGAGTACTTTGTAAA
Organism: Carlito syrichta; assembly: GCF_000164805.1. NCBI lineage: Eukaryota > Metazoa > Chordata > Mammalia > Primates > Tarsiidae > Carlito > Carlito syrichta. Next base: position 732,791 of record NW_007174137.1, read on the forward strand.
GAAGAACAAAATCACGTCCTTTGCAGCAACATGAATGCAACTGGAGACCATCATGTTAGGTGAACTATTACAGAAACAAAAAAACTGAATACCACATGTTCTCACCCATAAATGGACCCTGATCACTGGACACACGAGCACAAAGGTAGGAACAACAGATGTTGGACACTGCTAAAGGAAGGAGGTAGGGAGGAAGGATAAGGGGCGCACACAACCACACACTGGGTATCAAGCCCACTATCAGGGGGAGAGAGAGCTTTCTAGAAGATTAAACCTCACCTGCATGCAATTTACTTACGTACTGAATCTTAACATGTATCCCACAACTAAAATAAAATAGTAAGACTATCTTTAAGATGAATTCTATGAAAATAAATTACATTTTCTTTAGTGAGGAGAGGGTGAAAGAGATGATTGTGACTGGTGGAATAAAATTTCTATGATCCAAACAGATTAAGGTTATAGTTGATATTTGTGAACAAAGAGCTAGGTCTGTGGCCCAATGGCATCAGAAATTCCTATCAAAAGGAAACCTAATGGAGCGATATCTCTAACTCAATATTAGAGCCTAGAACTCTGCATTTTATTTTATTCTATTTATTAATTTATTTTGAGTTGGAATCTCACCTTGTCACCCAGGCTGGAGTGCAGTGGCACGCTCACAGCTACCGCAGCCTCGACCTACTGGGCTCAGGCAATCCTTCCACCTTAGTCTTCCAAGGAGCTGGAATCACAGGTGCAAGCTACCATACCCATCTAATTTTTTAAATTTATTGTAGAGACGAAGTCTTACTAAGTTGCCCAGGCTGGTCTCGAACCCCTGGACTCAGGCAATCCTCTCACCTCAGCCTCCCAAACTGCTGGGATTACAGGCTTCAGCCACTGTCCCAGGCCAGAACTCTGCATTTTAAAAGACCCCAGACTAAAAATGAGATTTATAAAATTTCTTCCCCAGACAAATTTTGTATGTGAGCATAAGAGCTTGTATCACTACTTGATGTGATATTCCTATGATTAAATTGTAGATCCCTTGCTTCTCATAAAATAATCACTGAATATACTGACTATACAAGTACCAGACACATTGGTGTGCCAGCAAACCCAGTGAGAAAACCTTTTTCCTAGGCTTGGCTGGATGCTATAGCACCCTGAATATGACTATTAGCACATTTTACTACATTAATCTGTCTGTTTCTCTCCCAATTCCTTGACTCAAAGATCCTCAGATGTATTAATGAAACCTCATCTTCTTCGTTTTTATATCTAAGCTCCTAGCACATTGTCCAGCAAATTGCAGATTCTCAATAAATGCTCACTGAATGAAACTAACTTTGAAGCTGAAGAAACTTGCCTCAACCATGAATCTTACAGGAGACCCAAACTGAGTGGCAGCTGCATTAGGCAGCCAATGAGCCATCTACAGGATGACAAATGGTTGGTTTGGCAGGAGTGTAGGGTTAAGGCTAGAATCAAAAGAGGCAGTGCTACTGTATCTATTGTAAATTCTAGTTCACACAGAGGAACAGAATAAAAACAACTTCAAAAAGCCAAACAGTCAGCAGTATTTATTAAGCATCTACTATGTACCAGGTACTCAGATGAATTCTGGGAATGCAGTGGTAAAATGAAAAAAAAACATGCCAGTCTTTATGGAACTAGTGGTCACATAATGGTGCTGTAGAGGAAATATAAAAGGGGCCATGAGAAAGTATGATAGGAAGTGTGTGTGTGTGTGTGTGTGCGTGCGCGCGCGTGCGCGTGTGTGTGTGTGTCCATGAGAGAGGAGTTGGGAGGGTAGAGAAAGCTTTAGTGAGGAAATGATATAAAAACAGAATCCTGGAAGGATAAGTAGGTTCTACTCAACAGACGAACATTCTAGGCAGATAAAACATATATGCTATGATCTGAGTGCTTGTGTTCTCCCAAAATTTATGTGTTGAAATTCTAACCCCCAAGGTGATGGCATTAGGAGGTAGGGCATTTGGGAGTGATTTTGTCCCGAGGGTACAGCCCTCATGAATGGGGTTAGTGCCTCTATAAAAAAGGTACAAGAGAATTCCCCTGTACTATTTCCATGATGTGAGGATACAGTGAGAAGTCACCATCTATGAACCAGAAAGCAGGCCCTCACCAGACACCGAACCCACCAGTCTTGATCTTAAACTTCCTTGCTTCCAGAACTGTGAGAACTGTGAGAAATAAATTTCTGTAGTTTATAAAAGCTACACAATCTATGGCATTTTGTTATAGCAGTCCAAGTGGACTAAGACAATATTCAAAACCCTGAAGTGGTAAAAAATTTGTCATTTCAGAAGAAATTTTTAATATTTTAAGTACAGTGCACCATTAGGACAGTAACTTTTAATATTACTAGTTCCAAAACAAGTCACCAAGATCTCCTAAGGCTAGATATTTGCAAAATCTGCCTACCCTGGGCTACCAGAAGGCCAGAAGCTCCCGGATGGCATTTCATCCCTTGGCTGCTCACTAAGTTGTTGTATAACAGGTGACATCTTTAACCACATTAGTCCCATAGAAAAAGTCACTTGATTGACACCTTCATAGCCTGAGAAAGGATTTTTTAGTTGACCAAAATAATATATTTTTCAAAGTAAGTTTTTTGGCCATGGAAGAGATTTTTATAGCCAAATTGTATTTTTTTCAAAAAATAATGAGTTATACAGAGTGTAGAGATCAATCTCTTATATTTGCGAGAGAGGTTATATTGCACCTTGTCATCACTAGGCATGGTGGAATACAAAAACCAGAGTTCTATTTCTTGGCAGCTCTTTTTAGTACCCCCAATTTCTTTTTTTTAAAAAAATCACAGTTATTAAACCATCTTGCCCCTTTATATAACCTAAAAACTCTAATTTTATCCTCTGAATGAATTTTCTAGCAGAATTTAATCCTTCTCCTATTGGCACACACATTATCTTATCAAGATTTTTTTAATCCTACCATTATTTCCAAGGTGCTGAGTGACATCAGAAATATACATGATAGAAAGGAAAGATTAGATTTCTTCAATAGCTTTACTCTCATTGTATAGAAATAATTTTGGCCGGGCTTGGTGGCTCAGCCTGTAATCCCGCGCCTTGGGAGACTGAGGTGAGTGGATTGCCTGAGCCCGCCGGTTCGAGACCCGCCTGGGCAACTTGGCGAGACCTCGTCTCTACAATAAATAAAAAAATTAGCTGGGCATGGTAGCTCGTGCCTGTAGTTCCAGCTACCTGGAAGGCTGAGGCGGAAGGATAGCCGGAGCCCAACAGGTCGAGGCTGCGGTGGCCGGGAGCGGCCACTGCACTCCAGTCTGGGCGACAGAGTGAGACTCCAACTCAAAAAAAAAAATAAAAAAGAAAAGAAAGAATTTTGTAGGCACTATGTGTTCTTTAACTAAGAAAGGACCATTGCAGTTTTATTTTGATACATTGTATGTGATATATGCAATGTTTACTACTCGTTGTTACAGCCTAGGGAGAAGTTTTATGAATTAACTAACAAACTCTAAGACAGTATTTATAATGTAAATGCTGCTATATCATTATTTATTCTTCAGTTCAGTAGCAAAAGTTGTTTCCATGATAAATAAACTCTCGTTATCCAATCATTAGTCTATTGTAACCACAATGACAAGTCATGCCACAGGCAATACAATATCACTAATGAAATGAATTCATTTATCTTTTTCAAAGGCCATTGGGGCATTGGAAATGTATGCTTCGTAGCGACATTCTAAATATAAAAGGTATTTAATAATTCTACATTTTAGGCAAATATTTTTAACCCAATCAAGTTTATTTTATTCACTTATTTACTTATTTTAATTTTTTTAATTTTTAATTTTAAAGATGTAGGGTACAAGTCAGGGTTAGGTATACAAATATTCATTATACTGATACCCCTGTTTAAGAGGTGTGTCTCCCCTTCCCCAGCAGTTTCCCATCACTGCCAAATCTTTTCTTATAGTATTATGATACTTGTTCAAGGTCTGCTTACGAGTAAGAACATGTGGTACTCAGTTCTTTGCTTCTGTGATAGATCACTCAGTATTGTCCATCCAAATTGCTGGGAAGCATCAAGTTTATTTTATTCACAAATGTTTATTGAATGTGTCCTATATCCCAGATACTTTTCTAGGTGATGAAAGTAAATGTTACTGGAGGAAGTCAGAGAATAAACAAATAAAACATAAATAGATAAAGTCACTCTAAATTCTGATAATTGCCAAGAAGAAAAAGAGAGAAAACAAGCAAAAATCAAAATAAACCAGCAAAAAAAAACAACAACCCAATTTAGATTGATAAAGAGTCACAAGAAGACTGTATTTCATAAGGCACACCATTGTTTCATGGACCTTTTTTTAAACAATAAAAGTCATGGTGATAAATTTAGTTTAGACTTCATGAAAGTAGTTATCATAAACATTTCCCCCATAAAAATGGCGGTTTTTTATGGTTCAACTAATAACTGATGACACTGAGAACTAAGAGCAGATAGAATTTTAAAGGCTAGGATTTTTATTTTTAAATGTATAATTGCTCTGAATTTGAGTGCCTAAAATCTACCCTTTATTTCCCACACCCTGAATCTAAAGACAGGAAAAAAATTCGATCACTTCACAGGCCAGATAGATGCCTAAACAGTAGTTTCAGTTCACAAACAGAGTTTCTAAAGACAGGATGACTGGAGGTGAGATTTTCTGAGGGAAAGAAGGGGCTTTATTGGAGCTTCTACAGCCAGTGTGGTACCAGAGCATTAACTCAAGGAGTTACATGCCTCAGTGGAAACATGATGTCCCAGAACCAGAGCTGCCTTCAAACTCAGCTCTGCCAGCAATGTCATGTGCAGCATGCCCTTTAACCTCTCCTAGCCTCAGTTGTTATTGTTTTTGTTTGTATATCTTTTTAAATGGAAATAATTACCCTCCCTTGCAGGGTTGTTGGAAGTATTAGAGATGTAGAAGAGTAACATGATTTTCACATTCAACTGTTGATAAAGCAAATTTTAACAGTACACACTTGAGTCTCAGGAGTGAGGCAGATAAAGATAGAGAATCAACATTTTTGAAAGATGTAGGAGTTTCTACTTACTTCTATGTTCAAAGAACTTATGTCCCAGTCTGAGAGTGTGAGTCCATGCTTCTTCCCATGGTCTTAGGTACAATGCATTTCTTGAGGTATCAGCATCTTGTCATCTCACATTATTTTTACAGTGTTTTAAGATAAGCATTTCTCTGTAAGTAAAAGCTAATGATTAATCTGTGAATTAAAGGTTGAAATAACAATCTTTCCCAAAGCTGAAGGTAAAACTTGTTCCATATTTATTGAGAGATGAAATTTGAGTCTTCATAGTAATGTTGTAAGAGATTTCTGAAGATAATTTGACATTAATGAATCTGCCTTTAAAGGTAACTTTAGAAGAAAAATCTGCAGAAGTTGCAGCTCTAATCTAAGGTTTGTAAAATGCCTTCAGCAATACCTGGCAGACAGTAAATAATCAAGTAGCAGATTATTTTCTCCTTGGAGAAAAATTGGGCTACTTATTTAGGTAGCGGATCCAGAGCTCATGTGCCTGACTGTCACAAGCTAAATTTGGACAATGCACTTCCTTGGTGCAATTTTACACTTTTCAGGTTTGTCCTTGTATGTCATTGTGTTCTGACCACCACAATAACTTATAAATGATATCTCATATACTGGAAGAATTTTAGCAAATTTATATATTCAGCAAAGATTTCTTGGTTGAATTAATTTAAAATTGATACTCTTGAAAAATCCTTATTGCATTGCAGATGCCAATTTATCAACTATTTTGTCCTACAGAGAGTAGATAGAAATGCAAAAAACTGTCTATCATCCTCTTTCTTTTCTCTATGTTTTCTCTAGAAAAAGGCCATGTAAGTCACAGAATAAAGAGCAACTAACAGGGTTATGTTAGAGTTGGTATTGCAGGTATTTATAAGGGACGATTATAATTGGTTAACATTTTGTTTGATTGATGCTCATGCCTTCATATTTGTTACATACTTCAATATCACTCCGTATAATAAGGACATTAAACTGTTATTATCATAAATCAATTTCTGTTTGAAAGCGTTATAATAAAAGTAGGTAAATTATTTTTTCTAATTCACTTAAAAAATTCTGTGCATCATTAGGGGCCAATAACTTATTTTGTTATTAAAGAGTCATATAATCCTAAGAGTGCTGATGAAAATCAGGTAGAGAAATATTTTTTGCTTTTCTATAGAGTTTTATTTTATTTGTGGATACAAATAGATCTGATAAACTAAAATGTAAAAATAAGTATAACAAAACTTGCTTTGCATTTTTATGTCTATAAACGTGGTTCACAATCCTGGTTGTAGCACAGGGAGAAGGTGTATATTTGAAGTAAGCATTGAGGAAAAGACAGACTTCATAAAATAATCAGCTTAGATAATAAAGCTCTTATTCACATAAACTCTTCAAGCAGTATTTATTTAAACAGTTAGATAGGCAGTCTTGAGAGTAGGAAATATATGCTGAGCATATATACTGCGTAATTTAGAAAAAACTTTCTCACACTTTTTGTCTGTAGGATCTGGCAGAAATAGCTTCCATTTGGAATATTCATAGTTTCCAATCTTTTAATAATTGTAATAACTCTTTTTTTTTTTTTTTGGTGACCTTGCCCAACATGGCCTCAGAAAATTGGATAAGACTCAGAGTTGTTCCTGTACGCAGAAACCCTTAATGAAAACGGAAGGGTTTGTATGATCTGAAGAGAAACCAAAGCACATAACAACTCATTTTAAAAGTGAGAGCAAATTATGGTCCAAACTATTTGAGGGTTTTTTTCTTTTGTCTGTTTAGTTTGTTGTTTTGCTGTATTGTTTTTGCAGATGTATTGACAATTATTTGTAGGCAGAGAAATGTCTTCATCAATAATATACTCAAAGGATGAATCGACTGTGTATAGGCTCTGACAATCTCTAGGACATCAGGCGAGTGCCCAGCTCAGCCCTGCTCAAGAGCTCCCATGTCTTACTAACTTTGAGGACCATGAATAGAGGATATTCCAGACCAGCCACATTATTGCTGAGGACCACAGAGTGTTGTCAGGTGTACAGTAGTGTAATAGATATACCTGCCCCGTTCCCCTGCCATGTCTCTAGGAAGCACTAAGCAGAGTTTACTAACTTTTGTGGAGGCATCCAGGAGTCAAGGGTGTGGAAAATTGATAGGACTGGGAAGAATCCTCAGCAGGCTTTAGTAAACAAGAAGCATCTCATTGCTGACCTCCCAAGTGTCATAGCTGAGTTGGACATGTGGACCCTAACAGAGTATCAGAAGAGTGGCTGGACTGCCAAACCAGTCTCTCATACAGACCAGACATGTGAAGAAAAGGTCAGGGAATTTTCTGCATCTTTACAAAGAGAATAGAACTTAAGATCATCCCTGAGCTTGAAGAGGGTGAAATATGCTTCTTCACTGCAGGATATATTTTTTGCATTTATTTAGAAAGACATAGCAGAAGAACTTAAAAAAAATATTTCATCGGCTTATATATGCAAGCTTTACAAGGAACATTTATTTAAACAAATTGTTTAAATACTGCACCCACACATGGGGACTGAGACGAAATTGAACTTAAAGAGGCAGAGTGGCCTACTGTTATAAAAGGTATGTGTTCCTGAATACCTCACATAATTCAAAACACTTATGATTTAAGATGAATTGTACCATAAAAATTAATATAAAGATTGTTTATATTTTCTACTTTTTAAACTGACAAATAATAATTGTGCAAGTTTGGGGCTACAAAGTGACATTTTGATGCACATAGCATATGGTGATAAGATCAGGGTAAGTAGCATATCCATCATCACAAACATTTCATCTTTCTTTGTGTTGGGAATGTTTAATATCCTCCATCTAGCTATTTAAAACTATATAATATATTATTAACTATAGTCATCATACAGTGGTATAAAATACTAGCACTTATTCCTTCTATCTAGCTGCAAATTTTATTTATTTATTTTTGTTTGTTTTTGGGTTTTTTGAGTTAGAGACTCACTCTGTTGCCGGGGCTAGAGTGCAGTGGTACGATCAAGATCACCATAGCCTCAACCTCCTGGGTTCAGGTGATCTTTCCATCTCAGTCTTAAGAATAGCTGGGACTATAGGCATGCACTGCCAAGCCTGGCTAATTTTTTGATTTTTTTTTTTTTTAAAGAGATGAGGTCTTGCTATGCTGCCTAAACTGGTATCGAATTATCGAATCACTGGGCTCAAGCGTTCTGCTCACCTTGGCCTCCCAAAATGCTACGATTACAGGCATGAGCTGCCATGCCCAGCCTGTATCCTTTAGCACCTCACTCCTTGTCGCTCCCTTCCCCTTACCATTCCCAACCTCTAATATCCTCTGTTCTACTTTTTACTTCCATGACATCAGCTTTTCTCAGCTCCCGTATGTGTGAGAACACGTGGTATTTAATGTTCTGTTCCTGGCTTATTTCTCTTAACATACTGTCCTCTAGTTCCATCCGTGAAGCCTTGAATGACGGGATTCCATTCTTTTATGGATGGATAGTATTCTAATGTGCATACATACCACATTTTCTTTATTCATTCTTCTGTTAGTGGATGCCTAAGTTGATTTTATATCCTGGCTATTGGGAATAGTCCTGCAATAAACATGGCGGAACAAATGTCTCTCCAATATTCTTTCTTTTGTATAAATTCCTAGTAGTGGGATTGCAGAATCATATGGTAGTCCTATTTGCAATTTTTTGAAGATCTTCCACAACATTCTCTATAGTGACTGCACTAGCTTACATTCAGATCAACAGTGTATGAGTTTTCTTTTTTTTACATTTCATCAGCATTTGTTTTTGTTTTTGTTTTTTTGTCTTTTTTATAATAGTCATTCTAACTGGGGTGAGAAGTTTTTATGGTGGTTTTGATTTGCATTTCCTGGATGATTAGTGATGTTGAACATTTTTTCATATACTTGTTGGCTATTTGTAAATCCCCTTTTGAGAAATGTCTGTTCAGATCATTTGTCCATTTAAAAATTTATATATATATATATGTTTTTGCCATTCAAATGTTTGAGTTTTTTGTATATTATAGATATTAATCCCCTGTTGAATGATTAGTTTGCAGATATTTTCTTCCATTCTGTAGGTTTTCTTTTCATTCTGCTGCTTGTTTCCTTTGTGGTGCAGATTTTTAGTTTGATATAATCCCATGTGTTTATTTTTGCTCTTGTTACCTATGCTTCTGAAGTCTTATTCAAAAAAACCTTTTTTCCCAACCCAGTGTCCAAAAATATTTCCTCTATGTTTTCTTGGAGTAGTTTTGCTGTTAGGGTCTTACATTTAAGTCTTTGATACATTTTGAGTTATTTTTGTATAGCATGAGAAAGGGAGGTTTAGTTTCACTCTTCTACATATGAGTAGACAGTTATCTCAGCATGATTTATTGAAGAGACTGTCCTTTCCCCAATAAATGTTTTGGCACCTTGGTAAAAAATCAGTTGGCGATAGATGTGTAGATTAATTTGGGGGTTCTCTATTCTGTTCCACTGGCCCATGAGTCTGTTTTCAACTGGTAAATGGGATTGTCTTCATAATTTCTTTTTTAGCTAGCTAATTGTGTATAGAAATGCTACTGATTTTTGCATATTTATTTTGTATCCTGTAACATTACTGAATTTGGTTATCAGTTCTAAGAGTTTTTTGCTAGAATCGTTAGGCTTTTCTATATATAAGATTGTCATCTGCAAACAGCGACAATTTAGCTTTCTCTTTTCTAATTTGTATGCTTTTTATATCTTTTTCTTGCCTGATGGCTCTAGCTAACATTTCCAATACTACATTGAATAAGAGTGGGGAGAGTGGATATCCTTGTCTTATTCCAGAAGGTTGTGTTTTTGACATGCACACATTCCTAGCCAATGTGGCTTATGTTCACTTTATCTGTTTTTTAAAATATTGTAGCCATATCATGTCACATACATTTTCTTTTTTAAAATTATTTTTGCCTAGTTACATAAAGAAGTTTGTGAATCAAAAGGTGCTTTTTATTTTTTTCATCATTATCTCCAACCCTCTCTCTTCTAGGAAAATAGTATAGGGTATTGTAGGCATTCTAAGCCCTCTTCAAAAATTGTTGATATCTAAACATTTTCCCAAAGTTTTTTATGTTTTCAACAACAATGTTAGCACCTCAACTTAAGGAGAACTTGAGTAACATTACTACCACTCATGGGGTAGCAATTTAGTTGCATTGTAGAGGATCTGAGAAAAGAGTAGCTGGTGAGGAGGAGAAGGTGGTATGAGTTACATACAGGTAGAGACACTAGTATCAGAAGCTGATGAAGAACAGCATAGGTTTGGGCTCAAGTTGGGCGCAGGTAGGTTTGGGCTCAAGTGGAAGCTTCTTTAGTATAGAGATCTGTATATTTATAGGCATGTACTTTCACAGAAAGAAGGAAACATTTGGAAAGGAGTTTTCTTACTTTAATAACAATATAGAAATCTCAAAAATCTAAATATATAAACAGGCTCAACTATGGGGAAGATTGTGAATAAGGTACAGTCTTTTTTATTCAAATCTTTTTTAACCTTTATTTTTCATCTAGGGCTATCTTTCTAGTAAAAATAACAACAATTATTATAATAACTGCATCTATTAGATAAACTTCATATGTATAAAACTCTAAGAATGTTCTAAGGACTTTACATAAATGAAGTCATTTAATTTTCACAACTACTGTTAATATAGGATACTATCACAATCTCCATGTTTTAGATGAGGAAACCAGGGCATAGAGAGATTAAATGACTTTTTTAAATTGCCCACCAGCAAAAGTACTTGTCTCGTGGGATCCTTACTGTGTGGTAGCCCTCTCTTCACATTACTTTTTGCCCTTACCAAAACTTACGTAGTCTACGTTCCCAGGATCTAACGATAAAATTGACTAAAAAGAGTCATGTTAAATCACTTAGAGTAATGAGCTTTGTTTCCAAGATAATATATTTGTATTTAGACCTTCAGTGTTTTAAAAGGAGACAAATGAATACTTGTTTTTTTATTAAAATTCACTGACTCAAAGAGAAAAAATCATTTTACGTACTTCAAGCGATATATTATTTTTCTAACACAGACATTGGCTTACAGAATCATAACACAATATCTTATACTTTTTAATTTAGAATGTTATAACATTAGGTTTTATGACTTCTTCATATAATGATTTAAGGAAATAAAAGGAAGATGAAAAGTACAGATCAATAAAGACAAAAATGTTTTTCACTCTCATTGTCTTGCAAGCATACTATATCCATTTCTAACATGATGAGTATTGCCAGATAAAACCCACATAAACAAAATTCTCTGGAGTCCTTAATAATTTTTAAGCATGTAAAGTGGGCTTGAGGTACGCAATAAGTCAATTCTCCAGACAAATTATTCAAGATAAACCAGGGGCTAAGAGGTATTCTGACAGAAAGAAGCTAAGAAAGAGAAGTACTGTTGGAAGACTCATTAAAATCTTCCTTTAAGGCTGGAGGATCATGAGGAAGGCTTGTGTGGGGAAATCGGTCGCCAGGGGAGTAGTACCCTGATGGCTCCAAAGATACAATACAAACTTTCCAAAAGTGCCTAATTTACTCCAGGGGAGTAGTTCACATCTCATTATGGGCCCGCAATTGCAAATAAATGCACAATAATGTGAGCAACAATAATATTGCAAAAGTATGCCAGGTTAACAAAAATCAAATTTGTGCACAGAATTATCCCCAATCAAAGAGCAACTTTTTCTAATTACTAACATCCACAATAACTATTTAATCTAGCCCATGTAATCTTCCTAAGAGATATTTTTGACTCATTCACTGATGGTTATAGAGTGAATCATCTTGTTTGTCTTCTCCTTTGATTTCATTGCAATTCTCCATCTCTTGTCAATGAGTAGATCCCATTTTTTTTCTTTTGTGAACTATCTCATAGCTGTCGATTCCTCTCTATTTTCAGTGCTGATATTCCATTTTCTCTCTGGTAACCCATTCTGAACTATGTTTTTCCAATTTCATACACATCATTTTTTATGAAATTCAACTAAATTTGTTATCTACCTACTGCATTCCAGATATGCCTATAAAGATGTTTTTTCTGGCTCTGGGTTCGTGGTCAGGAGCAAGACAAACAGACTCTTTGCTCATACACAGCTTACATTCTGATAGAGAAAGAAAAACCTAACACAGGTAAATACATAAGCAAAGTATTTTCACATAATGATTAAAACCTAGGAAGACAATGCAGTTGTGTAAGTTACACAGAATGAGCGGGGTTATTTTAGATGATCAGGGAGGGTTTCTACATGGACTTGACATTAAAACTGAGTCCTGAATAATGAAAAGCAGAAAGCTGTGTGAAGTCAGGTGAAAAATATTTAGGGCAGAGGACATACAAATAGCTAAGCTCCTAAAACCTATTAAACTCCTTTAGTTTCTAGAAAATGAAGAGCAAAAAGGAAGGTGGCCGGAGCATGAGGAGACCTTACAAAAGTTGGGATAAAGAAGAGTAAGTATAGGTTATGCAGCACTTTTAGGCCATGGTAAGGAGTTTGAATTTTATTTTAAATTCAACAGGGAGCTGATGAAATGTTTGAAGCAGAAGTGTGTGTGACATAATCCGATTTATGTTTACAAAAGACTACCCTGGGTGTTATGTGAAGAATGTGATATAGGGGGACAGAGTGGGGATAGGGAGAATAATTGAAACTCTATTAATCCAAGCAAGAAAGGATACTTGGATAAAGTAGGAGTTGAAGAGATGAACTCTTTGGCAAATATTTTGGAGACAGAGACTGCCTTGCTGATGAGTTGGATGTGGGAAGGAGTGACATGGAAGAATCTGGCATGGCTACCATGGTTTCTGGCAAATGAGTCCTAAACTCATCTGTCTAGCTTTCGGTGTACTCTGAATTCCCTCTTCACCATAATACCTCAATTGCAGCGAAGCATACTTCCATGTTATTTTTTCCATGCAAAGTACTCATTCCCACCTCTATTCCTTTGCCCAGAAGTTTTCTAGTCTTCACCCCCTTTCACATTCTCTAGCCCTGATCATTACAACTCTCATTCATATCTTCTAATTGAAATTTCATTGTTTATTATTTGTAGCTTCATATCAGTGAATGTTGTATCCCCTGGTATATAATTAGTACCTCATTCATAAGCACCACACCCTAAGATTTTTAGAAAGTACACACCATCTAGCCATAGGTGACAAATAAACCCTTGCTGATTAATAATGAGTGTGATTAAATATAACATTCTGCTCTCTCATGTGTTCCCTGCTTAGCCCTTGACACATCTCTCCCTTTGCCCAGTTTCTTTTCTCTCGGGCTTCAGCTCAATCTTTACTTCCCAGAAATGCCTTTTCTGACCACTCAAGCCAAAGTACCTCCTACCCATGACCACTGGTCCCTCTCTATCACGTTTCCTTGACAGGCTATCCTTCAGACCATTTATCCCTAATCTGATAACATCTTGTTTACCTGTTTACTTATTTAGTATTCATTTTTCCCTTTAGAAAGCTAATGTCATAAGAGCAGAACTTGTCTATCTTGTTCATTCTTTGATACCAACACTTATAAGAGTATCTGTCCCAGGGTATCATTTTTTAATGTCGGGTACTGTCCTAGATGCTATGAATAAAGAAATAAACACAACTCTTTGCCCCATGGAGTTTATATTCCAGTGAGATTGATAGATAATAAATAAAATTAATAAATGAAGCACAGTTTATTCAATAGCGATCAGTATTGGGAGGAGAAAAAAATCAAACAAGGAAAGTCAGATAGGATCTGTTCATTGTGGAGGGGGTGTTGGGGGGTAGAATCTTAGGATGGCCAAGGAAGTCCTCAATGAGAAGGTGGCATGTCAAAAGCTGAGGAATGTGAGAGAGTGAGACTTGATGATAGCTGATAAAAAGCTTTCAGGTAGAGGGAGCAGCATGTGCAAACATCCTGAGGCAGGAGCATGCCTCACATACTATAGGAACGGCTCAATTTGTTAAGGGTCTGGAATGGCACAAATTAGGAGGAGAAGAGGTAGAAAATGCAGTCATAGAGGAAAAGTGGAGAAAGAGAATGAGAACAGATCACTTTAGGTCTTTGAGGCCAGTAAAAACATTTAGATTTCAGCTTTTCTCTTAGTGAAATGAGAAGCGACTAGGAGATTTTGAATAAAGTAAAGCAATAAGATGACTTATACCTTAACATGATCATTCTGAATGCTTTCTGAGAACTGACTATAAGAAAAAAGAACAGAAGCAGAAAGATCAATTAGAAGTCAACTGCAATTACTCCGGGGAGACATGACTGTGGCTCCAGCTGGGAAAGTAGCACTGTGAGAGGCTAAAGTGATTGACTTCTGGTTCCTGATAAATGTTTGTTAAACTAATGAGTATTAAAGAGTTTGCCACTCAAAGGTGATGGTTTACTTTTTATTTAAACATATGATGTAGCCCATTCAAAACCTAACAAAAGATAGGTATGATGATTTTTGAAGTTAAATCAATAGGTAGACTATTTAAGGTGTTCAAAATGTACATTTTCATTTTTGTTAATAAAAATTCATAAAACATTTATTTATAGACAGGTTACATTTGTTTTTGCAAAATACCCAAATGAGTTATTCATCTGATTTATTTATTCTTGAGACATACATTTTCCTTTGAAAGTGATTCTGACAAGATGGTGACATTCATAGAACATTCAATAATGTCTTTGGAGGGAAAATGGTAAAAAGAACTTGAGATCTGCCATCATTCTGTTTGTTTTGAACATAGCAGAGATGATAAGCCTATCACTTAAAATTCTAAGTAAGTAGTTTTACAAAAATGAAAATCCTTTTCCTACCTGTAGTAGATTTTTTTAAAAATTTAAACATTTTCATCTGACACTTTCTAATTTCTTCTTTTGGATGAGTATTAATATATTTTCACAGTGCTACCTGGCTAGATGTCATCTTTAGACACAGACAGTTGTGCCCTACTCTATGTTTATCAATAAAGCTGGTTTTGACTGATTCTGCAAAAGAAGTATGTTTCTGAGCCATCCTCAAAAGCGAATTCAGAGCATGAAATTTTTTTCTTTTTATAGAAATTAATTAGCTTGTTGAAATTGCCTTATAATGCCTGTTTGAGTTGGTTTACATTCAAATCATTGCTTTCAAAACACACACACAAAAATCTGTGATTAGCTGGAGTTAAAAATCTAAACAAGAGATTCCCAAGCTCCAAATCATGTAAACTGTAATATTCGTGACAATTTATAACTTCTTTCTCCCCAGTGGGAATATCTGGTGGGGTTTATTGCGAGCCATCAAAAGCAGAGCTCTCAAAAATTGCAATATGGTGTCTCACTCACTCTCACAAACCTCATTTAAACTGGTAGGCTGCCAAAAGCCAAAAACAAACAAAAGAAAACATGCTTAATATTTTGAAAACATGTTGACATACACAAATCACTCATAATTCCATAGACTCAGGGTTTATGTTCTGTTTCAGGCAGCTTTAGAAAAGCTTTAGGGTAATGCACACGTTGTAACACATTTCACATCACCTAAAATGCACTATCTTTTGATATTGGTACACCAATCACATTCTCTTTGGTGCAAAAAGGCAATCTTGTTTACATTTCTAACAGATCCTTGGTTGTATTCTGGCAGTAAAGACACTATTATGAAGAGAACAGAAAAAAAAATGTCCTATGTTTGTCTCTGAATTTTCGCTGAAGATATTGGATTGCCATCTCTAGCACAGTTCATAAACAAACTTGGTGAACATCAAAGGCTATAGCATTACAACCTGCTGAGCCTAGATTACACACCTCAAAAGTAAATGTTACCTCAGTGAAAACTCTTCTGAAATTTACAATCAAATAAAACTAAAAATGTCCAAACGTTTTCCTTAGAACTCAGGCGTAGTATGTGAGAATATTTTTTTAAACAATGCTTTTGCAATTGTTAGATGATTAGCCCTACATTTATTCAATTATGTTCAATCTCTAATTTTTTTGGGCACAATTTTGTTTACTCTCAGTTGCTCCTCACGTATACGGTCTTGCTACATATGCTCTGCCCCTGGATACGAGAAATACTGAGACTAGGAAAACTGAACTACAAATGTCTCTGTTATTACATGTAACATGTATTGGATTATTCATGGAAGAATGTGAGTAAATTGTTTTTGAATATGAGGTTTCAAGATCAGCACTAACAGAGGTAGTCACTTTCATACACAAAAGTTGTTAGGCAGACACACACACTCTCACAGATAAACTTACTTGCATAAATCATTGACTAACTTCAAGACAAAGAACACATCAAAGTATCAAGTATTCTACCAAGAAAGCCCATTTAACTGTGTTTATTGGTGCCTCTCACAAAAATAAAATTCCAAAACATCTTTGTTATGCCCAGTGTTTTGCTTCTGCCATGAAAACACATCTGTAAGAATGAGAATCTTTCCTATTGGGAATCTACAAAGTCATGCCATATATTTTCCATAATGGTATAGTCAGCACAGTTATTTGGGAAGGATTCCAAAAATCGGAAAGAAGCTGAGAGAAAACATCTTTGTCATCAGATTATACAAAGTGGACACCAAGTGATCTATTTTACATAAGTATCATTGGACACCAAGTGATCTATTTTACATAAGTCTTCAATGCTAATTTAAGCCTTTGGCCTCAATCATTGCATATCTATAGTCATATTTCATCACCTTCACTAACCTGCTCTCTCAAGCAGTTCTTTGCTTCGCACCTGTGATTGGATAGCACTGGTCCCATACTTCCATCATAACAACTACTAGATTACATTACAATTACATGCTATGTGTCTGCCTCCCTGGAAAGCATAAACTTCTTGAGGGCAGGGCCATGTATTACTCATATTTTATCCCTAGCACTTTGCATCATGCCTGATATATAGCTGATAGCTGACATCAGTAAATGTTGAATAAATGAATGAACCTTAGTCCAAATCTGTTTTCTCAGTTACTCAGTGGAGAACTATTATTATCTAAAAATGTGATTGTCCACAAGCACAAGGATGAGATCAGCAGATGCTTGACACAGTGAGGGGAAGTAGGGAAGAAGGAAGGGGGCGTGTGACAACACATTGGGTACCTGGTTCACTATCAGGGGAAGAGAAGGTCAGCTAGGAGCCTTAACGTCACCTGCAAGCAATTTACTTACATAGTAAATGCGTGTAGCCCACAACTCTAAAATAAAAATAAAGATTCTAAAGAAGATAAAACAAAAATAAATAAATAAATAGAAATGTGATTGTCTTGACCCGAGGCATATTTTCAATAAAGAAGCTAAAACATGTGAAGGTTTATGTCACAATTATATGGAAATGATAATTTGTGAAGAACTTCTGAAGTTCATGGTACATGTATTTAAAATCAAATTCCACAACAATATACTGCTGCATACCTATTTATTAGAATGGCCAGAAGAAATAAGACTGACAATGCCTACTAGGATTCCCATATATTGGTGTAAATGCAAAATGATACAGCCACTTTAGAAAACACTGTGGCAATTTTCCACAAATTTTAACAAATACAATCATGTGATGCAGAAATTCCACTCCTAGGTAGCTAGATAAGAGACAAGTTATTTTCACACAAAACCTGTATGTTAATGATGAGAGTCACATTCCTGTAATCTCTTAAAACTAGAAACAACTCAAATGTCTTTCAAGTGACGAATGGAAAAATAAACTGTGATGCATGCATCCAGTGGAATATTACTCAGTGATTCACATAAGAAAACAGACGAGTCTCAAATGTGTTATGTTGAATGGGAGTAGCCAGTCTTAAAATGTTACATGGTCTATGGTTCAATTTATATGGTTATATTCATTTTCCATTGCTGCACAACAAGTTACCACAAACTCAGAAACTTAAAACAATATTTTATGAGCTCACATTTCTATATGTCAAAAAGTCTAGGGAAACTTACTTGAGTTCTCTGCCTGGGTGCATACAAGGTCAACGTAAAGGTGTCACTGAGCTGAGCTCTTACCTGGAAGTTCTAGGGAAAAAGCAACTTCCAGGTTTACCCAGGTTGTTGGCAGAATTCAGTTCCCAATGATTGTAGGGCTCAAGTGCTCATTTCCTCATTGCTTGTCAACCAGGGACAGCTCTCAACTCCTTGAAACCACTTTGAGGTCCTTTCTATATGACCTTCATCTGCAAGCCAGTAATGGCACCTTGAATCTCCCTTGTGCTTCAAATATCTGATTTTTTTCCTATTACCAGTTGGCAAAAACTCTGCTCTTCAGGAGCTCTGTGATTACATTAGGTACACACATATGATATGGCGTAATCTCAGGAGATATGACCAAGGTACACGTTATCTTAAAACCAAAATTACTTACTGCAAAAGGCAAAATCAAAGAGAAAAAGAACAGATTTGTGGTTGCCAAGAATTAGGTGTGAGGGAGGGACTGATTACAGGAGGGACAGTAAGAGCAAAATTTTTTGGAGTGATGGAAAAGTTTCATATCTTGATTTTGATGGTGCTACTTGACTTTATACCCTTGTCAATACTTTAGAACTGTATACCCAAAATAGTAAATTTAACTTCCTGCTATTTTTTAAATAAGTTGAAAAAAATCAGATTCAAAAAGTCTGCTCCTCATAAGGCTGAGTTGTCTCAAGTAGCATCCTGCATGAATACAAACCTCAGTTTGATCATCTTGGGTATACTATCTAAAGGACAGAATAAGCTGTAATAGCATATTTACTAGAAAACCCATACCCAAATTAGAAAGAGCTAGTCCTTTATTTGCATATTACTTATCCATTCTATCTTGCATTTTTACTGGAAATATTTTCTTTTTTTTTACAAACTTTTTAAAAATTTTTATTTTAAAGATGTGGGGTACAATTCTAGGTTAGGTATAGAAAAGTTCATTATGCAGGTACCCTTGCTGATGAAGTGTGCCTGCCTTTCCCAGGCAGATTTCCACTACTGCCAATCCTGCTTCCCCACTCCCCTCCTGGCAATTTCCTGCTATGGTCAATCCTTTTCTTATAGTATTACAATAATTTTTCAAGGTCTGCTTATGAGTGAAAACATGTGATACTCAGTTCTTTGCTTCTGTGAAAGATCACTCATTATTACAGACTCTAAGTCCATTCAGGTTGCTGGGAAGTTCACCATTTTGTTCTTCTTTATGGCTGCATAATATTCCATTGTGTATATGTACCACATTTTTTTTTTTATCCAGTCCTCTTTTGATGGCCAGCATGGTTGGTTCCATATTCTTGCTTCTGTGAACAATGCTGCAATAAACAATTGTGTGCAGGTATCTCTTTTGTAGAGTGATTTGAGTTCTTCGGGGTATATTCCCAGTAGGGGATTGCAGGGTCATATGGAAGGTCAATTTTTAGATCTTTTAGGAATTGCCACACTTTTCCACAGAGGCTATACTAGTTTACACTCCCACCAATAGTGTAGAAGTGTTCCCTTCTTGCCACATCTTCTCCAGCTGTGTTATTGATGATAGCTATCCTGTGTTATTCTGTGTTATTGATGATAGCTATCCTGACTGGAGTTAGGTGGCATCTCAGTGTAGTTTTAATTTGCATTTCTTTGATGACTAGTGAGGCTGAGCATTTTATCATGTATCTGTTGGCTGCTCGTATGTCTTCTTTTGAAAACTGTCTGCTCCCATCTTTTGCCCACTTAGTATTTACTGGCAATTCTTATGCAACTTTCAAAGCTTCCAAGGAAGACTTCTTTTATCAGTTAAGCTTTTTGAATTTTAGAAGTGTGAGGTGCATGTAAGGATTTGCTACATAGGTATATTGTATGACAGTGAGGTTTGGGCTTCTGATAAGCACGGCCCGTGACCACACACCCCCACGGTGACAATGGTACCCGGTGGGTGATTTTTGTAACCCTTATTCCCCCTCCTTCTTCCCTTCTTTAGCAATGACCAATGTCTGTTGTTCCCATTCTTGTGCATGTGTGTAACTAGTCTTCCATATCCACTTATGAGTGAGAATATGTGATATTCAGTTTTCTGTTTCTGTGATGTCACTTAGAGTAAAGCTACATCTATGTGCTGCAAATGTCATGATTTCATTCTTTATTTTGGTTGTGTAGTATTCCACAGTGTATATATACCACATTTTTTTTATCCAGTCCATCATTGATCGGCACCTGAGTTGGTTCCATGTTTTTGCTATTGTGAACAGGGCTGCAATAAACATATGAATGCAGGTGTCTTTTAGGTGGAACGATTTATGCTCCTTTGGGTATATTCCCTGAAGTGGGATGACTGGTTTGAATGGTTGCTCTGTTTTTAGTTCTCTTAGAAATCATCAAGCTGCTTTCCACAGGGGTTGATCTAGTTTACATTCCCACCAGCAGTGTCTGAGCATTCTCTTTTCTCCACAGCCTTGCCAACATCTGCTGTTTTTTGACTTCTTAATAATAGTCACCCTGACTGGTGTGAGATGGTATCTCATTGTAGTTTTGATTTGCACTTCTCTGATAATTAGTGAAGCTGAGCACTTTTTCATGTGTTTATTGGCTGCTTGTATGTCTTCCTATGAGAAGTGTCTATTCATGTTCTTTTAAAGAACTTTCTTAACTACTCCAGCTCCTAATGTCTGTCTTCTTTGATTATCGTACAACACTTGTTTTTATGCCATCAGGTGTTTTTTGGATTGGAACTTCTTATATTTCTTCCCTTTTTTTGCTTAATTGTACCTTTAGAATATAAATCTTGGTGTCATAATGACTACTCACCCTTTCTAATCTCCATGCCCAAGTCAGGTCTTGCCCATTCTACACAGAAATATATCCCACACTTATTCCTCTCTCTTTTATTACCACTATACTCATTCATTCAGGAATTAATCTCTTCTAGATTAGACAACTGTCTCAAATTCATGTTTACTTTCTCTTTTACATTTTCAACCATTGCATTTACTAGTCGTTAACTTTTTCTGCCATCAATTTAACCTTTCAAATAACTGCCCCAATCATTTAATTTTCTTCCTCAGAAATTTCAATACCATCCTCATGCTCTTACTGAGTAGCATCGAATCTTTCTAATCCTAGCATTCATGATCCTAAATTTGAATAAAGCCTCCCTTTTCCTTTTTTTCTATTTAATATATAATATATAACAAAAAGTTTTTACTAAAAAGATGCCCCGATATTTTTCTCTGTATCACTGCTATTTCCTCAGCCTGGCATGACATCTCCACTGTTCAAATCTCCTATCATATTTTCAAGGCCCAGATGAGGTAGAAATCTTTCTTGCAAGTCCTCCCTACTGTCTCACTCCTCTCAACCAAAAATGAATCTCTTTCTTTTCAATATTCACAGCATTTTTCTTACGTGTCTTAATCACACTCAGCAGATGACATATTACATTTTTTTTTACAAGTCCTATTTCTCCTTATTCATCCTGAAATTCCTAACTTTCCTCGGAAATAACATTTAAAAATTGTAGAATGAATTAAATTGTGAATTTGTAGCAATGAATCATTTTACAAATGATATTCCCTTGTATACACAGATGGGATAAAATAAAAAATAAAAAACAAATTGAAAAGTGGGCTAAGTTGGCAAGAACTGACCAAAGCTTTCAAAGCTTCTAATGGAGACTTTTTTGTCATTTGATTTTGTCTCATGGAAAATGACTTAGTCAGAAATTAAGAATATGTGAAAAAGATGCTGCTGAATATTGAGTAACCACATCTAGGTCAGAAACAAGGCAGGCCCTCTGACTACACAAAGAACAGATGCAGAAATCCAGGACCGGAGGACAGCACGGTCTTTGTCCCTGGATTTATTTAATATTAGGAGGAGAACAAATAATGAGGGTTAATATTGTCTTAACTAAGAAAGTTTTCATTTAGAAATATGAATAAATATAGATGCAGTATATTTGATAACATTTCCTTGCCTAATTGGCCTCATTTTTTTTTTTTTTTTTGGCCTGGAAGAGTTCAACTGGGGAGGCAGAAGCTTCGGTTTTATGATAAATGTCTCCAGTAAGAGAAGAGTGTTAGTAAGTTAACCTTCTTTCACTTAGTTAGAAAGTGGAAAGAAGGTTGAGTAAGTTAATAACCAACTATCATAACAGGATGCTAAAATAAGATTTTCTTTTCTCAGTTTTAGCCAAGTCCTTAAACACAGAGAACAAGTATTATAAATGCTGAAAAACAATGTCCTAATTTTTACCTTAACACTTTTCTTGAGAATATATAAAGGTGAGAGGGATAAAGAAAGATGATTCTTTATGGAGAAAGAATTTCTTTGGAGAAAAATTATTGGATTTCCCCCTTTGCTCAGAGGAAGGGGGTGGGGGGATAGAGGGAATCTGAAAGGACTGCTTGGTTAAAACTTAACATTTGTCAAGAAGCAGGTGGCTTTTGGCCTACACTTTAGAAATTAAAAGGCTAATGACTGTGACTGGGAGGGAGTGCCTACATAACAAGAAAGTAGAAAGAGATGATGACATTAAGAGTAACCTTCACTTGGCAGAAACAAAGGCATGAGGTATCCATGGGTCAAATCAAAACCATGAGAAAGGAAGTCAAATTTAAGCCAGTCTTAAGGACTTCCCCAAGAGAGATTCCTTCATCAGTGAGCGTGTGTAGAGTGAGTTGCCCATGTCCTGAGAATTGAAGTCGCAAGCAGTTAACAAATAGAAAACCTCACATGTGACATCATTGTGTTGGAGAGTCTCAACAAGTTTTTCTCCAAATAATCCATAAATCACCCCCAGGCATAACCAGAATTAGGAGTCTGGGGTGTCCTTCCTAAAACAGCATCATTGGATCAAATTGATGCCATTCAATATTTTTTTTAGAATTGTGAGCTATGTGTGAGTATTTATTACATAAGTACGTTGTGTGCAGATGAAGTGCGGACTTCTAGTAGGTCTTCTTTCCCCGATAGAGGACCTGATACCCAGTGTATTGCAGTGTCCATCCCTCCTCCTTCCCTCCTTCCATAAAGAAGAACAAAATCATGTCCTTTGGATTCAGTGGGAGACTATAATAATAAGTGAACGAGTACAGAAACAAATAATTAAATACTGCATATTCTCACTCATAAGTGGGCCCCGATCACTGGTCACATAAAATACAATCTTTAGTTTTTCTAACTTCTTTTCCTCACTCCATTTATGCAAGGATTAGAAACTTCATCTAGAAAGAGGAGTACAGGACGGAGGAGTTAAAAATAAAGACCAAAATTGAAGGCAATGGTGTTTCTCTTCACACCTGTCCCAAGCCTAAAGCAGTTACTAAGATGAAAAAGAGGAGAAGTTTTGATTTTGCTTGAAGTTTAGATTATTTTTTCATATTATCCTGAATGGGACATTTTTATAACACTTAGAAAAACTTGTTTCTACAAAATTGACTATAAAACATTATCTAAGAACAGCTAGAAAGAAATTATAGTACTTGCTATTTCATGCAAAGAGCTGAGAAAAAGTCTGATGAAGAGGCTTGAATGATGGAAGTGAGAATGGCAGAGAGTGGAGTTAACAGGGAGAGGGCAAATAAAGTTATATTTTTCTTTTGCTCTATGCATTCTCTCTCTTTCTAGGTCCTGGTTATACTGCTGGAGATGACTGTGCAATTAATTGGAAGATACGGTAAAGGCAATAACTTTCTATGACTTTGAATTGTAATCTCATCTTTCCTTATCTTTCCATGGAACATATTTGCTAATAAAGTGTGCTTCTTCAATAAAGTGTTGAAGGTAGAAAGAAGAGCTGTTGAGTACACAGAATCATATCTGGGGAAGCAATAACCGCTGCCTGGAGACAATTGTGCCCCTGATGTTTACGCTACCTAGTAGGAAAATACAGTCAAATAAAAGCAACCAAATTTTTGAAATAGCTCTGCATATCTTTTAAGTTTCTTTTTAAAGCAGAAGACGTTTAAAATGGAATATTTTTCTTCTGTACTCTTGCATCATTTCAGTGATATTTATTTTACATTCTTCATGCACCTGGTGCCTTCCCAGAGAAACAAGAAAGAGACTAGTAAGCCTTTTTATCTTGACTCTTTCAATTAGCAAAACAAAGCAGTTAAGCCCTTTATTTCTGACACTGAAATTGTGAACTCTTTCTTTAAAATTTATTTTTTATTTTTTTCCAGAAATAGTTGAAAAGAGAGAAATCACTTGAGGAGGGTTCAATGAAACCTTCTTATACTCTGAAACTTAAAAATGCCTAATGCATGCCATGAAAGGAAAACTATTTTTGATATTTTATGGTATGTAAAAGGTCAGAAAAACAGAAATTTAGACTCCACATCTCTCAATTATTAATACGTCTAATTGGTTTTCAACCTGTTAATTTCATTTTCTTGTGGTCAGAGATCATGATTTATGTTTTCTTACTACACTTCTTGGAACTTCTCTTGTTCCATAAATATTTATTGAATTCTCTGTTGCAAGCACTTTGCGGAACATTCATACAAGTGTTGTGTAATTAACTAGCAACTTAATACTAAGTAGACTATGAGTAAATACAAGGGATGGCCCCCAAGAAAACCAGAATTCATTTATAAAAAAAACTATGTATTTATCTTACATGTTTAACCTTTACTCGTCTTTAAAGTACTTTCCATTTGATGCAAAATACCTATCTAGACACTTTTTCCACTGCTTAAAACTGTTTTTGAACTCACCAATTTTTGATGTCTTTTAGTGCTTCTGCCATTTTTGTTTTGTTTTGTTTTACCTCTTCCACATTGGCAAAACGTTTCCCTTTGAGAATTTTTCATCCAAGGATACAAAAAAGAATCGCTTGGAATGAGATTGGATATATAGGGAGAGTGGGGAATGGGGTCTTGCTGTTTTTGGTTAAAAACTGCTGAACATTCAGGGCAGTGTGGGCAGGTGCAGTTGTAAATCACCTATTATGAAACAGGCAAACGAGTTGAAAGACTCTTCAAATATATTTACTGAAGCTGAACACAGCCTCCTATGACAACGCTAGTTGGTACACTGATGCCAATGGGCTCCTAGAACACTTACCTAGAGGAGGAAGCTTGTAATTCAAGGGGCTGCACTTCAAAAAATATTTGTGGGATTTTTTGGGGGGGAGGCCTCATAAATAGCACTCATTTTCAAGTTTTGTCTCCTGACTTGGAGCAACACAGTCATTACTGTCTGACACAAAGACTCTCCAGTGTGCTTAGCCTGTTTTCAGGTCAACTTTGAATTTGAACATTCTAGTCATTATTGGTTATTCAATTAATTCAAGGGCAAATATGGGTGACTCCAAGAATTTAGGGCTAGATTACACTTGACTGCCCAAGAAGAGTCAGTGCAAGTGTTCTTATTGTTCAAAGATCCTATTAAATAACAAAGTATCTTGATGAAATTACTAACTCCAAGTAGAGTGTTCCCAGTTTGGTCTCAGACAGCTATGTGTAAAGAATTAAGTCCGGCATTGCAACAAAGACAACAACAACAAACATGCCGTGCTAAATTTTCTTGTTTGTACCTCAAACCTTTTATGTTATACCTATGGTTTCAGTGGGAGTAATTACAGCGTGTCCAGTGTCTTCCTTGAATAAACTTTTTTCTCCTTTAGAAGAACTAGTCTTTATATGATCGATAAAGCACCTGGCATATTGTGAGCATTTAAGAAGTGTTTAGTGGTAAAACAATGGCAATGAAGGTTCTAAACCCTTGTTTCCTATGGCTATTGTAATCTGAATGGAACTCTGCTAAGGCAAAGGAGAAGGAAAAATCATTTCGGTTACTGCACTACTATAGCCTATTGTCCCATCTGTGCTATTTACTAGAGATTCCACACTCTCTAACAATTGTTTAGAAAACACTTGGAATACATTCTATTTGTGTGTATAGAACAATTTCATCTTATAAAATCTCACAAGTATCTATAATGCTCTTGTTAAACCTTATATGATGACGATCATATAGGAATATGATGAAGTTTTCAAAGAATGATGGAATGTTACATCACAAATTGCAAGACCATTGGAATTGACCAGTGAACATAAAATGAGAATCTGAAGGTATATAGGAAATTAAACTTTTTTTTCAATTACCACTTTCTGTTTAAAAAGCAGATTCTAGAATCCTTATTGGTAGAATGGTCGTAATCAAGCAGTACACCTAGAATATTCAATTCAAAGTGTCACATGGTCATTTTTCTTCCATAGGAAAGAAAAATCAAGTTTTTAACATGTCACATATAACTTAGAGTCATGAACTCTCAGAACTGGGAGAATATTAAAAAGACTTCAGTTCAAACTTGGAACCTGGCATTTACAGATTATTTAATGTAACAAAGTTGCCATAATTAGATATTAAATACTGGTATTAGACACAGAGGTTTATATTCACACTGTTAAAGACCAACGCTAGCCAAATGATCAAATGAAAAGAGAAAAAAAAAAACCCTTGAACAGATTTTTTTTAAAAAAGGGTAGAGGGAAGAGACTAGGAAAGTAATTCAGAAAGAAAAATAAAATTGTCAAAGATATGGCTCCAAAGACAAAGAGATCTCCCACTACCCCCAACCCCCTTTTAAGAAGATTTCACTTTATCTAAAGAGTAAAGCAAATGCTTTTAGATCCAAGGGTACCTGGTTCAAATCTCAGCAGGGGCAGATTTCTCACAAACTAAAAAGGCACTCTCCCTATTAAAGGAACTGGCTTAATACAGTTATATGGACCATTACTGTACAGAATGGGGATTCACAAACTATTTTCTAGATGGGGCCTTTTTGTGCATGTACAGTAATTCTTACAGAAGCCTTTTACAAATAAAAAAGGAAAAAAATGGGGGGAAGATCTAAGAACCCATGATTTGAGCCTTTAATAACTATTGGTGTATTAGAGACAGCCATCTGCAGTAATATAGCTGATCAGGTCTTCCTGGCAGTGGTCTGAAAAAGCATTCTAAAGATAAAAGCTTAATATATGTGCAGACTTCAGATGCCTAGAACTAGATTAACAAAATATTCCTTGAAGTTTGGCCTCAATGTTAGACCTCAAAATGTAAGACCTTCATGGAACTTCACTTAAAAAGTAGCACTCAAGTAATTCATAATAAAGATACTATTTTGCCTGAAATTTCCACAGGAATATTTTATTGAGTAATTTTTATATGGCATTGTGACTTTGCTGCAAGTCTTCTTTAGCAGTGAAACCATGAATGACGTGGCATTCTATCTATACATCTTATAAAAAAGCCCTGAGGAAACTGCTAGAAACTTACTGCCATAATTTTATATTGAAGAACTTTAGTTGATCTAGGTTCAATATACTTGTGGTAATTTATATCACTCTCTCTGAGAACATCATTGAAAATAGAATAATATTGAATTTTGAAAATACTTTCTCATTAGCTTCAGCATATGTAACTCTCTGGGGCCTACCAGAGGCTAAATGATTGCAAATATGGGCAGATATTTTAAAATGTAGATATTAAAAAATGTAGATGACACAAATGCATAAAGAGTGAAACTTGTTTCTTGCAGAATTAACCTGAGTACTGGGTCAATATTTAGGTAGTCATAGATTTTGCAGAAGGTCATTTATTTGAGATCTGTAATTACCTTTATTACACCAAAAATTTTACAGATGTCTTTTCAGTATCTATTAGTTTCAAGTGACAGTAAATGAAATGAAATAAAACCAGCTCAAACTGGTTTTAGAAAAGAATGTAGATGGAATCATTGTTGGTTCACATGACTATTAGAAACAGGTTTGGGCAAAAGTAATCTCAAAGTGCAAAGGATGACCTCAGAAGTCAGCCTCCTTCTGTCTGCCTCTTGGGTCGTCTTCTCTTTAAGATGGTTCCTCTCTCCAACAGGCACCTCTCTTAGCCCCACAAGAAGGTGGCCAGCACCTCCAGCACTGCACACATCCTCACAAATGCATGTTCTGAGGAAACAGCATTTCAAAGCAAAATCCCTTTCCAAAAACTCAAGAGAGTCTCAATTATTGTTCCAGTTAAATTGGCCTAGATTTAAATTGGCCTAGATTTAAATGATAGAATGTACATGACCAGATTTCCAGGGATTTTCTTTGATTTTAGGCAGTGAAGATGACAAGAAACCATACATGCTGATTTCCTATGAATTTGACCCAAAAAATGACCAAAGGACATTCCTACAGTTTACATGTCATCTGCATAATAGCTTCTGACTCAACAAATTCTGAGATGTAATCTTATCAGAAATGCACATATGCATGTGCACGTACTGGAATAAAATCTATTTGTGAGTTATAGAACAAGTTCATCTTGTTAAATCTCATAAGTCTCTATATGTTCCTGTTAAACCTTATATGATGAAGATGATATGAGAATTTACACACACACACACACACACACACACGCACACACACACACACACATACACACACACACAACAAAACCTTATAATTTTGGAACCTAAGACTAAGAGATGACATAGGTTTAGATTTTAACTAAGTATAGAGTCATTGAGGTTGACGTGAGTTCTACTAAAATTCTAACCTTCATAATATGAAAAAAGAAGACAGTAAATCTTCAATAAATACTGAATAATGAAGTCATAAGACAGAACAAAAATAAGGTAAGTAGTGTTTCATAGAAACTGACAAAAGAAACTCCTTCAATAAGACAAAAAGAAATCTCCTAAATACTCTGGATATATTAAAAGTGCAAGTAAGTTCAGAAAACTCACCCAAAAAAAGACCTGGATAAAAAAGCTAATTCAGTATTAAAGATTATTTTGTATTGGTTAATTTTTATAGTTTGAAATTTTTTTAAATTTTGAATTTAATAAAATTATTTATCGTCAATTTAGCCAATACAGTAATTATTTATTGAGTATGTATGTCTATCATGCGAAAGTATGTGGAATATCATCTGATATTACTTACCTGCTTGTCAGGGTAGCTCTACTAAAAACCACGATCAGGTAATAAGTAGAGTGGGAAAAACTCAAAAAACATACGTAGAATTTAAGGGTCAAGTCCAAAGCATCTTGAGTGCTGTGTGTGAGATCAGAAAAAACTTAGAGAAAATTGTCAAATTAGCCGCAAAAGAGAGCACACCATTACTTTTCACTGTAAGAAATTAGTAGAGAGTATACTTATATATACAATAGAAGTGGGGTAGAGCAGATCATCTAGGAGGCAGACGCTGACAATGAACAAGCATCAAGAGAGATGGAATAGGTGCATAAACAATGTCTTAAGAAAGAATCTCTGTGTGGTGAGACAGTGTCTAGACAAATCCTTTTTTTATTTTTTGAGTTGGTGTCTTACTCTGTTATCCAAGTTAGAGGGCAGTGGCATGATCATGACTCACCACAGCCTCAGACTCCTGGGCTCAAGCAATCCTCTGGTCTTAGCCTCCCAAAATGCTGCGATTATAGGCGTGAGCCACTATACAAGGCCTCTAAACAAATCTTAAATATTTTCCAATGAAGCTCAAAAGCTTCTTCCAGATAGTTTGTCTATAGCTATATTTATTCCTTATTTGTGTAATTAATTATTTACCTAATAAACAATGTTATTAGTTTTTTTAAGGCTCACCAAAAGGAGCCATAAAGTCTGGCTGGAGAAGTGGTTTCCTAGCAGCCCATGGGACAGTCATGTTTTCTAGAATAATTTTTTATCTCATTAAAGAAGCTAGAGTTTGGATGGTAATGAATAATATTTTAAGTTCAGGTAACTCAGGAGCTTGTGACTCAATAAATATTTCATTCCAGAATTCTAAATCATAGTACCAAGTATTTTAGACAAAACTTCTCTGAGTGTCACATGCTTCAACCTTATAATGGAGATAATGGGCACCTCACTAGATTGTTGAAAAAATTACATGGGATGATATATGGCCAACTGTAATACAATGTACAGCACTCCATAAATTCATTTTTAAAAAATGTTTCGGTTTTATTTCCTAATAATACACTAACAAAATCCTGTGTTTATCTTAATGGCAATAATTCATATTCAGATTTCCTTGTAGTAATAGAAAATTCCTGGCAGTGAACTTCTCAAGTGGTTAAAGTCACTTGACCTTTAGCCTCTGGCTTCAAAAAATCCCTCAAGAGATATGTTAAATGGCCCAGAAATATATTGCCTGTCATGTCTTATTGCTTAATTAATAGCCAACTAAGATGGCCTGTATGGACTGCCCTGAAGTAATTGTGAACTGATCTTCTACTCAAGGAAATGAATTGACTCCACACCAGCCACACTGTCATGGAGCATTTGCCGTATTTAAATGTCTACGACCCTTAGAAGACAGAACATACAGGGGCTGGTTAAATGAGCATACAAGCACCGGCTGAAAATGGTTCTGCTCACTGCATCAGACAGGAAATTGTACGTTACTGATTTCTGAAAACTTGTGTTGTGCATCAGATAAAAACTACCAAGTAAGCATTTTTATTTTAGTCATATATTTGATGGAATGGGAAGATACTGAATTCTTTTAATAATAATAATGCTAATAAAATTGTTATTTGAAATTGTTCCATTTGAAAATAAATAGGACTCTAGAGAATGGGAAGCAAATGCAGAATGAAAGTTCACTGATTTAACATGAGTAGTAGACAGTACATTCCAAAATAAAGGAAAAACTGGTGATATTTTAAATTCTTTTTCTTTCAAGGTAGAGAGTAATACGAACCAGCTTGCTAACAAAGTGTCATCAAATACTTCTGGCCTTTTTACGGTGAATAGAAAATGTTTATAATGAAAGATGAATGTTGATTCTCTCAGTACTTAAAATTCCTGGATAAGAACTTTAAAATAGTATGTTTCTTACAGTGTAAACCATCCTTCTCTATTCCTTTATTATTTTTATTTGCACTGCTCTTTGGCCTCCTCCCTACGTCCTATCCTTCCTGCCCCGCTTCATTGTTTCAGGAGGATGAACAGGCAATGTCACAAGGGTCCAAAGAATGAAAATAAGTAAAGGATAAACCATTTACACAGCTGTGGACAACAGAAAGAAGATACTGTCCTTGCTGTGGAGGGTTATATAATCCTTCCTCTAATTCTGCTAGCTCTTCCTACTCTGACTCTTAAATAATTAAACATGGAATTTCTGGTCTTGGGAAAGTGTTCAAAAATGAATTTAAGGATAGAGTTTGACTTGATTCTATTTGGGGTATAAGAAGTGGTGAGGGGAGCCATTGCCAGGTCGTTGCATCTATTGTCTTGCTAAGCTATGGTATGGTCATGTGTTCTTTGAGCTATGATCAGGCCATGTTTCTTAAGCTTTGGCCCCCTTCCCTACCTTAGGAAGGTGAATTTCCTCTTTCTCAAATTTACTTTCTAAATAAACTATATTTAACTGGGCTCGGTGGCTCAGCCTGTAATCCCGCGCCTTTGGGAGGCTGAGGTGAGTGGATTGCCTGAGCCTGTGGGTTCAAGACCCACCTGGGCAGCGAGACCTCATCTCTACAATAAATAAAAAAATCAGCTGGGCGTGGTAGTGCATGCCTGTAATTCCGGCTACTTGGAAGGCTGAGGTGGAAGGATCGCCAGAGCCCAGCAGACGAGGTTGCGGTGGCCGGGAGCAGCCACTGCACTCCAGTCTGGGCGACCCAGTGAGACTCCAACTCAAAAAAAAAAAAAAAATTAAAAAAAAAATATAAAAATAAATAAATAAACTATATTTCTATTCTAAAAACAACAACAACCAAAAAAAAAAAAAAAAAAAAAACCAGAAATGGTGAGAGAGAGGATAGAGGCAGGGAGGCCAGTAAGGAGGCTTTTATGAGTAACAGAGTGTTAAGGATCTCAATCAGGCTGACTAGTCTGGTAAACAAGAAAAGGTAATGTAGGAGATACTGTGTGGTAAGGATTAGTAGAAATAGTTGATGGGTGATATAAATCTCCTCAGTAAAGGCAATATTGTTTTTCTCCTGTCTACAGCTGTGTGTGTGTGTTCTGTCTTCCCTCCACTTTCATCTTCAATGTGTTAGAATACCATGTACTTATTACTAGAGACGAAAAGACAAACGTGGAGGAGGAGGAGACTCTAATATTTTTTACCATAGTTCAAAGCATAAAAATCATTAAATAATGCAGCACCTTCTCCGCCATATTGTAGTGACAATGAATAGATCAAGTGTGGTCACATTTTCAGGAATAAAGAAAGAAAGCATCTCTAATCTACTCATCTCTGAAGAAGTCAGACCACTAGCATGGAAGAATTCATTATACAGCATTCTCAAAATTAACATTTTTCAGTATATTCACAAGGCTACCCATTTTTCACATTAAAAAAATTTCAGGCCACTATAAGGGAGGACAATACCCATATCTGTTCATCTGAAAGCAGCTATCCCCCAACCTGAGCTCTGGGGAAGGAAGAGAGGAAAAAAGGAGACAAAAATAATTGGCAAGTAAAGATATGAGAAAAGATCACACCTTAGCAACAAGGGTAACTGCATAATGAACATTTGTATACCTAACCCTGAATTGTACCCCACATCTTTGGAATAAAAAAAATTAAAAGAGAAAAGAGAGAACAGTAGAGGAGAGGACAAGGAAAAACAAGCAAGGAGGATTTAGAGTTACTCAGATATGGGAAAACTGAGTCAGAGTCGTCAGGACTAAGAAGCAGCTGTATAAATCAAAATGCCATACTTTAAAAATAAGATGATTTTTTAAAAATTTAATTAAACTAATTCTTAGCTTCATCTTTGCAAAATAATATTTTTCTCATGTATCGTATTGATATCTCCCATTTAGAAAACACCAAATCTGCTCATGAGAGAGTAAGAGGACCTGGCATGATATGACCTGCAGTATTCCAACACTGGAGCAGCTATTCAGAGACAACTGCTTAATATATTTATTTTAAACACCACACATCAGTAGAGTGAGTATTTGTTTTACAGTCTTGGCTACTCAGCCTGACCTTATCCAAGTTGCCAAGTGTAACATCATCTAATTTGTAACTCAATGTTTCAGCAACAGCATTCAGGTTTTGTAGACATACAGAAGACAGAAACCCTTGAAACTAAAAGGTGGCTAGATTAAAAGGGTTAACATGAAGTTCAGCATTCAGGACTAAATAAATGACCACACGTCAGTGAAAATAATCACTGTGTTCTGTGTTAATTTTTTTCCCTTTTTTAGTTAACTTTGTTGCTACAACATCAAGATGTGAAATTTGGAGAATTCGAAATAAATACAGCTAAATGGAACTTTTGGATGAAGAATCCCCAGTTTGTTCAGATCTGTTCAAGTAACAGGGGAAAGCACAAAAGGATCAAGAAAAGGAAGGCCCCAATCTTTGTTCGATGAGTGATAAAACAGCATTACTTGGGTGAAAATTGGCCTGACCTTCACCTATATGATGCTTCCGCT
This sequence comes from Carlito syrichta, assembly GCF_000164805.1. Lineage (NCBI taxonomy): Eukaryota > Metazoa > Chordata > Mammalia > Primates > Tarsiidae > Carlito > Carlito syrichta. The sequence goes on from NW_007174137.1 coordinate 766,216, forward strand.
GCCTCAGTGATTCTTGCTTCGCTCTGATTAGGTAAAGATTGCCCCTTTCCCTGCAAGGAAAAGTCAGAGAACAAAAAGAGGGAAAAAAATCTTGACTTAACTATAAAAGGTTTATTTTTTTAATCACAGTTGGGCTCATCCAAGCCAGTTTCTAATCTTATTTTTTAGGCTTTAAAAAAAAAAAAAAACCTGCCTTTTAAAAGAAATTCTTTGGATCATTTTCTTTACAACCTCTAGTCTAGATCTCAACTCACATTTCTTGGATGTATTAAAAAAAAAAAAATCTTCCTCACTTGAAATGATAGCTTTTTCATTTCTTTTAGACTCTGCTCTAAAGCTCTGCTGAGAGAGGACGGCAGGAAAAAGACACAAGGCCCCCTCCGCCGGCTGCTGGAACAGCAAGTAGAATCAGTTGGCAGAGCCCTGCCAATGTTCCAAGGAAACTTGAAGCAGTTTCCCACCCCCACCACCCCTCAGCGGTTGCCCAAGGAAGACGAGCCCTATGGAACCATGATATTAAGTTGCAGACTCTGTCTGTTCATATAGACCAGAGGTTTTCTGTGACATGACTGTCAAGCAGCCCCCTGTGTGACTAATATTTTTAACAGCATGATATTTAAAATTTGACAAGGATATAATAATTCATTCTTCAGATAGTCAACATACTATGAGAGTAAGTCATGTCTTCAAAGTATCTTTCAAAGGGGCTATTAAAAGTAGGTTAAATTTTTTCCCCCTACAGCATGCAATTTCATTCTGGCTCTGCAACTTCAACCACATAAAATTAAATTTTGACTTGAGAGTGACCTACTGAAAATTAGATGGAAAAATAAGGGTATAGATTTAAGTTACTGATTCAAAGGAAACTAGCATGTCTGTCTGCAATTTAGCATACAGCTTGCTAAGCCCTCTGAGAGTCTTACGTTTCTGGTAGCCAGTATTTTTTCCCTTAATATTCAGATTGTATTTTTAATGGAAATGTTTTAGAATTTAATAGATGGCAATCTTTTGTTGTGATATATAGATGTAAACCAACACAGGAAAGGATTATCCACACACATTTTCTGCCACCATTCTCTCCTCTGCTCCAGGTCTCCTTATAACCTGTGATTCTGCCATCCAGAGCAATTAGACATTCTCAAAAATAAGCTATGCTCTTTAAAACTCCTACTGAAGTTGTTACCTGCTTGTCTCTATCATTTGACCTTCTCTTTCTTCAACAATCAAAATTTGTTTCAAATGTTATAAAAATATGATTTTGAAGACTAATTTTAGAAGGGTATAAGACAATAGAAATGAATATTATTATCCTAATAAGAATAGAATGTGAGTGTTTTGCGAAGCCTTAGAGCCATTTACTACCAAGCCATATATGATATATTCCATTGAGGCAATTGGAATAAAAAATGTATGAAATAATTCACAAGTTGATTTTTGGTATCTTTCATTGTGTGTTGTTTTAGTGCTGTGGTAATAAGCAACTCTAAAATCTCAATGGTTTAACATGACAAAGGTTTAATTTTTGACCAGCTAAGTCCACTGCAATCAACTCAGTCAATTTTTATAGCAGCTATAATCCATGTGTTCACTTTGCCTTCCAGCTTGTTTTCATCTTGCAACATATATGCTTCCATGATCACCTCTGCAGAAGAACAAAAGGAAGAGAGTTCCAGTAGTTAAATGCTTAACAGAGCCCCTGTGCTCATATTTCATTGGCCAAAGCATGTCACATGGTTAAAACCCAACATCAAGGGGTGGAGAAGTGCAACTTTCCCATATGCCTCACAGAAGATAAGTTTCAGAGTTAGGAATCAGTAGTATCACCTACCATGAATGCAGGCAGAATTTTACAATCAAATTCCTTACTCTGCTTCTTTTATCTCCAAATGACTCTCATCTTCACTTGGTGGCATATAATTATTGCCAAGAGCAAAGTACGTTAAAAACCAACACTACCAGTGTTCATCTACAGACACTGATTGCTATGGCTTGAATGTCACGGAAAAAGGTCATGTTAAAATTTAATTGCCATTGTAACCATATTAAGAAGTACAGTCTTTAAGAGATTATTAGATTATAAGGACTCCATTTTCATAAATGAATTAATGCTACTATTGCAGGAATGGGTTCCTGATTAAAGGGTATGTTTGGGCCTCATTTTCTCTCTGTCTGTCTCACTCACCATGTGACGCTTACCCCTGTGAGATACTCCTCACCAGATGCCAACAGTGTGCTCTCAGACTTCCCAGCCTGCAGAACCACGGACTAAACAAACTTCTGTTGTTTGTAAATTTGTATTCTGTGGAATTCTGTTATAGCATCAGAAAAATGGGCTAAGACACTGATTTATTGTGCCATTACATAAACAAAGAAGAAAACCATTCTTCAATGTCTCAAATATATTTTGGAATCTAAATATATCTGTTTAAGGTTGCTTTTCACAAAGAAACAAAAGTATTAGGAAGAAGGAATCAAGCTATAAAAATGCGCTGAAAAAATTGCTCACAAATAAGAATAACCTAAATGGAATATGGGATAAATTGCTTTAAAAACAGGTTAACGTTTTTTTCTTTTCTGTTCTTTTATAATAGAAATATATAGACTATACCTGCCAATTTTAACTGCTTGGCAATTCTTCCAAGAATTTACTCACACCACGTATTTAATGACAAATGTAACGACATCATCTGAGATGAGAATTGAGATGCTCAAAACTGCAGTCAGTATCTCCTATTGCTTTATACTCCATCAAAGATGATGCAAGCTGACTTCAAAGGGAGCTCAGTACTTGCATCAACTCTGCAGGGGTGTTGAGTAAAATGAGAAATGAAAAAAAAGGAACACCATTATGTTTTGAATTTCAAGTCCTAAATCATTATTTCCTAGCTGTGCATGAGGTTACGTAGACAGAAAGCAAAATGACAACTGGTCATGTCATTGGGATGATGATATAGGAGGATCAGGAAGCTTAAGAAGACGAATATTTTTTTAAAGTCACATTAAAAAATCTCTCTCCCCTGGTGTTCAGATATTCCTAGGACATTTTTCAGTGATGGAGCAACACTCGGGTACCCCCATAATGCCCAGGTGCCTGCTGGGGATTGACCTGTTTTAGAACTCTCTTCTCAGGAGCAATAACGTGCTACCCCTGAAGATAATTAAATGTGAGATATCCAAATAGTCACTTACATCTGCTGTTGGGCCTCTATTTCTAAATGTGAATCTGTATGGCTATTTGTCAGTAATAGAGAATTCATTTGTTGCTAATCTTAGACAACTAAGAGCATTCAATTTTATTTTAAAACACATTTATTGTGCATTCCAATACATCCACAAAATGTTGTTTTCTCACTTGGCACTGTGCTGATGGTTTGGACTTACATGGCTTGAAAGAAATTAATATGATGCATTCATTTTTTAAAAGTCTCCTTTTAAAGTGGCTAAGTATTTAGTTACAGTCAATTTCTAATATAGGCCGGGGTTGGTGACTCAGACTGTAATCTCAGCATTTTGGGAGGCCAAGGTGAGTGGATTGCCTGAGCCTGTGGGTTCAAGACCTACCCGGGCACCTTGGCGAGACTTCATCTCTATAAAAAATTAAAAATTAACCGGGTGTGGTAGTGTGCACCTGTAGTTCCAGCTACTTGGAAGGCTGAGGCAGAAAGATCGCTGGAGCCCAGCAGGTCGATGCTGGGGTGGTCGTGAGTGTGCCACTACACTCCAGCCTGGGTGACAGAGTGAGATTTCAACTCAGAAGCAAAACAAAACAAAACAAACTTCTAATATAATATTCATATTGAAACGTTTGTACATGTATCTGTGTAGGTGCATTTAGTGACAAAATACAAAAATAATTTATTGTCCTAATTCTGGGTACATATTTAAACAAAACAGTCTTCACATTTACTTAAAAAGTAAGAATGCCTCTGGATTTAGTTAACTCAATATAGTAATATGTAATCTGAAATGTTCCTGGAAGTTTTTTGTTGCTGTTTTGTTTTGTTTTGCTTTGTTTTACCATATTACATTTGAAAAATAAATTAGAAACTTGTAGCCAAGGCTATATTTAAATTATGGTGCTATGATACAGCAGAAGGCACTAAAGAGACACAAAAGACAAAAAGGAGAGGATAGGCCTTGACTCACTGTGTTTATCATCATGTCATTGGAAGTGAATCAGTCTTTACCATGAAAATTTGGCCACTTTTTGAGCCAAAATTTCACATTGGATAACCTTTAAAAATTCATTACATCATAGCCTTCATTTATTCTACAGTTATGAAAAGATACTGCACACCCCCTGTGTAATCAGCGTATCATTCTGATAAAGCAGAAGAAGAAATCTTGATAGTGCTTCTTAGATTCATGAAACGTTGATGACTGCACCATTGTTATACTTCCATTTGTCTGGATCTGTTTCTCCAACCTTCCCTACTAAAGTATTTGGTGTTTTCTCTATTGATATTGCTAAGTGTACTACCCCCCTCCCCCCGCCCTTTCTTTTTACTTGGCTACTGGCCTGTGTCTTTTGTTTCTTAAACAGGGGGGATCCCCCCCAAAAAACAAATTATCTTTTGGAGGGCAGGCCCCTTGTAGTACAGGCTTCTTCCACTAGGTAAGTGTCTCAGAATCATTGGCATCAGTTATCAGCTAGCATTGTTGTGAGAGGTTATATTGACTTCAGTGAATTTTGAGGGGAGGTTCTTTCAACACATTTGCCCATTTCAAGATGGGCGATGTACGAACATACCTGCCCACACCGCACTGAGTGTTCAGTGGTTTTTGACCAACAACGGCATGACTACTATACCCCACCCTCCCTATTCACTGGATCTCACTCTGAGCAACTGTTTGTTTTGTTGTCTCCCCAGTGAAAATGTCCTCAAAAGGAAATGTTTTGCCACTGTGAAAGAGTTGAAACAAAAAATGGCAGAAGCACTAAAACAGCAAAACTGATGAATTCAAAAACTGTTTTGAGCAATGGAAACGTGTCTTGTTAGGTGTATCACATCAAACGAACAGTTCCTTGAAGATGATTGAAGGTTAAACATGTAAGAATAAATACACAATTTTTAATAAATAAATTCCAGGGATTTTGGGGGGAATCGTCTTGTATACATTTACTGTTAGGATTATGACACAGTCTTCAGATCAGTGGTTTCTAAGAAGAGTACATGCAAGTCAATTCTCTTAGGTAAAAATATAAATTAATAGAAGTTCTGTTTCATCATTTTTAGTTTTGTTTATGCTTTATAGATATATGATATATTACATATAAAAACACATTTTTTTACTTTTAAAAAATAGATATGTTGGGAGAACATGCTTAAACATTTATAATGAAAAGGATGCACAAAGTTTTATTTTTATTTTCACTTCCCAAGATCCTTGCATATTCTGCACATTAAAAAGATATCAGTGGAAAAAAAATAGACAAAAATCTCTCTATTCCCCCAACCAACTCCTCCCTTTTAAGATACTCTTTAGCCATTTGAGACTAGAACAGCTCCCAATAAAAGTCTATTCCTTAAATTTCACAAAATATTTTAAAATACCACAGTTATATTTCACTATTACTTGAGATGGCCAGTGTTGTTGGCTACCTTAATATCCATTAAAGAGCCTAAGACCTAACATAGCTTTTCTACTTCTTTATGTAGTTTGTCATTTAGACTGGGAATTGGCCTGCCTCTTTGCAGTAATACTATCACCAAGCTGCCAGCCTGGCTCACCTGCTCCAATTTAATAAGAAAAATAAATGACAGCAGATGTTATACACAGTTATATTAAGAGAATGGCACCCCTTTAGTTCTAATCAAGTCAATTTTTCACCCAACTGAAGATATGTCACTTTTAAAGGATTCTGAATCAATGGGAAAACATTTGCTGGAGCAATGAACCCAAGAGAGATAACCTGACCATCCCTGGGGGAAACAGTTCTTCAAAGTTCCCACCATTTGATATGATGTTCTTAAAAACAGTGAGAGTTTTCAAGGAGTGTATTCTGATTGGTATGTAGATGAGTGGAACTTCTTTGTATATTTCATTCATAAGCATTTATTTAATAACTGTTCTTGAAGCAAATTATATAGAGAGACTTGTGAGCAGTAATGCTCAGGGTCCTAAGTCATGCAACTTAATGTATAGTTGAAAGGGATCTTTGAAACCATGAAAAGTTAGATAATAAAATAAAACCAATCAGGTAAGATTGAAAGACAAAGTCTGATGAAGTTGCTGTTTTGGAGATGAATCTATATGACCTTGGAAAAGTTAATTAATCACATTGATTAAGGAAACAATTGCTACAATCATAGGTTCAAAAGAAATAGCTGTGAATTTGGGATTTTGGGATTTGTTTGCTCTTTGCTGTATAATAACCCTGAGCTGATATAAGTAAGTTTTGTTTCAGATCCCCATATCTCTCAAGTTGATTATCTTAAAATGAAAATTTAGTTTTCTCTTTTTCTCCTCCTTCACATACTTTTACAGGGTGTCATTTTATACTTCATGTGTAGAGGCTAAACATAGGGCATACCATTATGCATTTCTCTGTGCCAGCATCCAATTCTCTTGATGTCACTGACTGCCAGGGCACCCAATGATCATGTATGACAATGTCATCCTTCTTGAATAACAATTACTGTTGTAATAGACAATTCAGAAAGCAGATTCAGACCCAGATGCTGTATTTCTAACTCACGACCTTCCAGAAAATCCCCACCGGTGGATCTCTAGTAGAGGACAGTGGCAGATAACCAAGTCATGTATTTTACAAGACAAGGGTATCACTTTAGAGGAACAATAGTTTGTAATCCCCTCCCCTCTTGAACTCCTAGCCTCAAGTATCTCTCTTGCCTCAGTCTCCCAACGTACTGGAATTACAGGCATTAACCACCATATCCTGCCTAAATAAATGATTCATAATAAATCTTTTCTACCATAAACTAGAAATTTTGTTCATTCATTCATTCATTCATTCATTCATTCAATATTTGAGTATTTACTTTGTGTTTTTCTAGGAGTTTGGATACAGAAACTAAACAACAACAAAAGTTTGTTCTCATGGGGTTTACGTTTTAGCAACTTTAAGATGACAAAAAGAATACACATCATAAATAAATTTTACAACTGTAAGAATGTAATAATTTCCAAGAGAAACAAAATAGAGCAGCAAAAGGGAACTTGGGAGTATTAAGTATGGAGAAATTGCAATTCTAAGTAGGATGGGGCAGGGTAGATCTCACTGAAAAGGCAACATTTGAGCAAATACTTAAAGGAGGTGAGGGAATCAACTGCTTGACTATTTGGGAAAGAATGTTACAAGCAGAAGTCAAGGCTGTACTATTCTTATGTCAAAGATAGTGTGATTTGCATACCTCCAAGTATTAGGCTGATGCATAAGTTTGTAGCATTTGTTTTTGACTTGGCAACACTGTGGGTTGGGAGTTTGTTTGTCTGTTTGTTTGTTTGCTTGTTTGTTTGTAAGTGAGAAAGGAAGATTTATTGAGAGGACAGAAAATCTCCCACAGTGAGAGGGGACCCAAAGTGTTACTGGAGAGTTTGTTTATTGTTTGTCTTTTGTCATTCGGAATGACAATGTTGTGCTTGTGAATACACCTTACATTTTGCAGATTTGAAGAAAGTGCTACTTGTGGACTAAAGAAGATGGAGTGTCAAGTGAAAAAAAAAACACTTCTAACATATCCTTCTGTTTGAGTTTAACAGAAAGTAAAGGCAGCGGAGGTGGCTTGAAATGTTTGTGCCATGTACTGCTAGAACGCCACCAGGAAAAACACAGCAAGAAAATGGTTTTGTTGTTTCAAAAAGGGTCACTTTGGCCTGAGTGATTCTCCACGTTTAGAAAGACCGTCGGACATTGATGAAGACCATTTAAATGCTTTAATCCACAATCCATGTCAGTCAACTTGAGAATTGTCAAATGTGATAAACTGTGACCAATCAACCATTGTGCAACATTTGTATTCCATGGGCAAGCAAAAAACACTGCTAATACATCAACCCAATAGAACTCTCACTTTCAAATACTGTTCTATACACACACACATGCACACAAACATATGCACATGCACACACATACATATACACACGCACACTGTGCACACATAATACCTTATTGCTCTATGCTAGCATTGGATTCAGAGCACTCAAGCCTTCATAAATTGATACATAAAAGAAACTGTTAAGTGAAGGGAGGGAGCAAATGCTTGCAGATGGACACAAGTGAAGGATAAATCTGGAAACAGAAGAGGCAGAATCTCAAGAGAGGGAAGAGCAAGGTCTATAGAAAATGTGCTTGCTTAAGAATATTGCCTACAAATGACACTGATTCCGCAGTTCTATTTTAGTCAAGTGAGGAATGCTAGAAACCTGCTGGGGCACAGTGCCCGGCACATAGTAGGGACTCAACAAGCATTTGTCTAATGAATGGATGTACAAAGAGTAAGCAGCATGAATTATGATTATCTTTTCATCATTTAGTTTTCCCTGTAGAATAAGATCTTATTTCGACTAATATGCTCATTTTTCACTCTTCCTCTACCCACAAAGAGGCTATGAGGTGAGAGGGTAAAGCAAATGCTTCAGCATAAAAACTATGTGAGATATCTTTTGAAATCTGTGCAGTATCTTCCATCTGTACCTGCTGTGCATAATTTCAGAATTCACTGCTTTCATCAAGTAAAGAAAACCCTTTTGCTCTTTCATCTGTGCATCATATCACACTAATTTTCATCAAAACCAGCAAAAACCTTGACGGGTTACCAGTCCCCAGGCTTCCTGGAGCATCCCTCTGTCTTTCTCTGGTGTAAGCAGAGTTATGCTCTGAAGTCTGAACTGTGGAAATTTTTGGTTGTTTTTGTAAGCTGTGGTTAGCATTGTGTTTATTTCTGGAAAATTGACATATTAATTATTGATGATTATTTTCCTAGAAAGAGAGTCTCATGAATTTCACATGTTTCTGCCTTTTTTTTTTTTTGCCTTTAATGTTCTTATTTCATTTTAAGATACCACGTATAGAAAATACAATACACAAAGATTCTTTTAAATGTAAAAAAAGTCAGTGATTAAATACTTCTATGTATCAGCCACAGTTAGTAAGTTTTTACTTACAACAATTCATTACTTTATTTAATTCTGAAAATGTACTGTTTTATAATGAAATTAAAAAGCCTGGTTCTGTGAGATTTTTTTGACATAATAGCATCATATGTGATAATGAACATAGCCTTTGGTCAATGTTCTGCATAGTCTAATCTTAAACATTTGAAGCATGTTAATGAAAGGGCTGGTGATCGATGTAGTGATAAAACTTGAATCTACTGTAGCTGGCACACCCAACTTTATATTTATGCAGCTGGATCCAATCCACAGAAGAGGAGAGACCCCCAAAATAGAATGCAGATACACTTTCAAAACAGTGAAAAAGAACTTCAAACAAAGAGTGTTGCAAATCTGACATCTTCTGTACACATCAGGAGTAGGGCCAATACTAAACACACAAAAAAGAGTTCTTTATAAAGTATTACTCGTGTTTCTTGATGCTCTACCAGCAAGTGGGTCCAGATATAAAGACCACATTAATTAAAAAAATTATACACTATATACATTATTTACATATAGTGTATATAATTATACTCTATAGCTCTGACTATGCATTCTACCTCTTTTTCTGAAGTTGTCAGTTTCCCTTAAAATCTTCTTCCATTTATCTGAGGAGCTCTCCAAAGGATATCTCCTGTGTCTCAGCTGGCTTTGTGAATCAACTATTGCTTAAATTTGAATGCGGATTCCTAAGTTGTTGCCAAGGATGTTGAAGGTGACAAAGCTACTCCAGAAGGTGGTGAGGCTCATCAAGGTCTACAACAATGCTGCTAATATTCATTGCTGAGAGTATTGTTTCTGTGAAAGCTAAAATTCTATGGTATGGGCAATGAGCTTCACCAAGAGCCTTGGGTACTAGTTCCCAAGTCCACAGAAGCTGCTATTAAGTCATGCATTTGGTAAGGCCATATTCTGTAATCTTCCTTGTCCTGAAACAATGATGAGTTTCATTTCAGAGTGAAATGAACTACTCTTTCCACCTTTTGAATTTCACTGTTCTGCATGCTTTAAGTTTTATGCTCTCAAAGTCTTAAAGTATTTTCAATTACAGCCTCTCTTTGTTATGGCTCGGTCTCAAGCACCCTAGTGATGAGTGGTGTGCATACTGGAACAGAAAGAAATACATGAAGACACCAACTGGAATCGTCAATAAAGGATGACAGTATAAACTACATGAAGACACCAATTGGGGTCCTCAAGAAAGAAAGACAGTAAAAACGAAACAATCTTCATTTCCACTACCTTCTCTGCCAAAAAATGACAAATCCATTGTGTGCTTAGTCTCTTTCTTCCCACAGGATGAATTCCTTCTAAACGAGCTTCACAAATCCCTCAAAATTTTCACCTCCTGGAAATTCTGACCTCAACTTCTCCCAGTTACTTCTATATACATGAGATCAAGTAAAAAGATAAATACTATCATAGCACCTCCAACCCATCATTAAATAAAATATTGTTTGCCTGAGCCCGCGGGTTCGAGACCCACCTGGGCAGCGAGACCTCATCTCTACAATAAATCACAAACTCAGCCGGACATGGTAGCGCATGCCTGTAATTCCGGCTACTCGGAAGGCTGAGGCGGAAGGATCGCCGGAGCCCAGCAGGTCGAGGCTGCGGTGGCCGGGAGCGGCCACTGCACTCCAGTCTGGGCGACAGAGTGAGACTCCAACTCAATAAATAAATTAATTAATTAATTAATTAAAATAAAATAAAATGTTGCAGATACTATAGGTTCCATTGATAGAGTCTCAATCAAATACAGGATTATTGACGGGGTGCAGTGGCTCCAACCTGTAATTCCAGCACTTTCGGAGGCTGAGGTGAGGTGATTGCCTTATTCCACGGGTTCGAGAACAGCCTGGGCAACTTGGCAAGACCTCATCTCTTCAATAAATGCAAAAATTAGCCGAATGTGTAGTGTGCACTTGTAGTTCTGGCTACTTGGAAGGCTGAGGCAGAAGAATCACGGGAGTGCAGCAGGTGGATGCTGGGGTGGCCATGAGTATGCCACTGCACCTCAGCCTGGACAATGGAGTGAGACTCCCACTCAAAAAAAAAAAACGAAACAGGATTATTATATGTCAGCTACAGTGACAAAACAGATATCAGGTATAATTTAACATTGATTATATATTGGGAATTTTAAAATATTTTTCACAATAATAAAGCAATTTTATTTGAATCATCATCTTTAAGTTAAAAAGTACAGAATTTAGTGTACTCTTGTTGCCAAAACCAAAGTACAGAGATTGGTACACTGAGAAAGAAGATATGGATTTCCAGGAAAGAAAATGAGGGACCAACTTTAAATTCATTCCAGAGTGAACAAATAATGTAAATAGATAAAATAATTTATGTCATAATAGAAAAAAATCTTCCTGAAGACTATACTTTCAAAACAAAAAAATGAAAACTTTCCTGAACTAAATAAGCACTTTGTTCTATATATTAAAAGTCATCAGTAAATTTAAAACCAAGGATTTAGATTCAATGTGCATTTATAAAAGTATACATGCATGAGCTCAGTCCCTGAAGATTCTGATTTCTTGAGAGTGGAGTGGGTCCTTGATAAGTTTGTTAAAAATTTTTCACAAGTTTTCTGATAAGCATCTACAGATTGAGAAAGATCCTTCTTAGCATCTTTATAGAAAATGATAAGTGTATACTAGTTTCTAGAGAAGAAAAAGTAGAAGAAGAAGATGGAGGAGGAAGAGGAGGAGGAAAACCAAACAAGCAGACAAGAAAGAAAGAGTAAAATTTAAGAATATGGTAAAGGTCTACAAAAATATTTGAGTAGGAAAAAAGAAATATTGCTTTAATAGAAAAACAAAAACATAAAACTTATGCATCACAAGGATGAGTGAGATACTACTATATACACTTAGCTAAATAATTAAAAGTTTAAAGACTGTCAATACCAAGTCTTGATGAAAAGTGTAGGAAGTGGAACTCCTATACATTGCTGATGGGAATATAAATTGGTAAAATAACTAGGCAGTATTTATTACAGCAGAAAACGCATATATCCTAAGACAGAAATTCTATTCTTTGGTGACTTACACAACAGAAATACCAGTGGCACCAAAGGCATTCAAGAATTTCAAAGCAGCATTATTTTTAACAGTAATATCTAATGTTCATTAACAATAGAATAATTAAATAAATGATGATACATTCCATTCACATAATGGAAAATCATATAGCAACAAGAATTCATGAACTATAGCTAACATAACAACATGGAATAATCTCAAAAATATACTAGTGAGTTTAAAAAGCAGATGAAAAAGAATAATCATTGTATAATTTCATTTATATATAGTAAAAAACAGAAAATTTGTGAAAATTTATTAAATTATATTCTCATAATTTTTCTGTTTTTGTGCATTGCATGTATTTATATTATTCTTCAATAAAAAATTTAATTAAAAAAGTGTTAAAGTCACAAGACAGTAAAGTAGTGCCTAGGGTTCAAGAATTTTATATATATTCTTATTTTTTCTTATTTAGCAGGTTAATTTTCTTGCTTAAAACAGAAAGAAGTTCTCAAATATGCTAAATTTCAAGATATAAATACTTATGACTCTTCCTAAGAGGACTTCTCAGAGATGCCATTATAGACAATGAATAAATGACTAAATTTTTAAACTCATGACTGAGAAGAAAGTATAAAAATCCTGGCAAGTAAATATTAAAACTAAAATATAAGCAATTGTTATGAATAACGTTGCAAAAATAAAAAAAATTAAATTCTTTGAAAAAAATGTAATTGCATGATGCTCTTTTAAATGTGCAACAGATTTGACTATTGTATATTTACATTGTGTGTGTGTTTATGTATGTGTCTGTGTGTGTGTAACTGTTTTTATATTCTTTATTCTAGGGATATAGCGTCAGAAAGCTATTGTGAGTCAATTGTCTTTTAAACCACAAATAAAGCTCACATTCCTGAAATTATATGTCAGAGTTAGGAGTAGGAATCACACATTTTGTACTTGTGAGGGGTCTGGACTGACAGGCACAATAAAATGGAACATATGATTGAATAGTAGTTACAGAACAGAGGGTAAGAGCTTCTCACTTTACTAAGTAAAGAGTATAGTGATAGTGTCAAACTTTGATTGCACAAGGACTAAAGTTGTAACAAAATTCTTAAGGTTACAAAAGTAACAAACAAAAAAAAAACCAGAAATAACATATATCTATATCAAAATCTGGAAGAGAGATGATAAGTGTAGTTTAAATGAGCTAAATTCTTGCTTATTTTAATATAAAGTCAATAGATACTGTGTAAAATTAACAAATCAATAAAGAGTAATGCAGTCAAATCACTGAGAAAAAGGAATTGATAACTGAAAAATGGTGATGATGACGATGATTTTCTTTCAATAGCTTAGGGGGTACAAATGGTTTTTGGTTACATGCTGCATTGTATAGTGGCAAAAAAGTCTGGAATTTAAGTCGACTCATCACCCCCAACTATACACATTGTACTCCATAGGTGATTTTTCATTCTCCCTTGTTCCCACCTTCTCTTTTGAGTTTTCAGTGTCCATCATAATATTTTATTTACCTTAGCAGATTTTTAGTTTAGTTCCCAATTATAAGTGAGAACATGTGGTATTTGGTTTTCCATTTCTGTATTCACTTACACTGATGATCTCCAATTCCATCCAAGTTGCTGCAAAAGACATTATTGCATTTTTTAATATCTGAATAGTATTCTAAGGAATATATATGCCATATTTCAGTGATTAGTTGATAGGCATTTAGATTGATTCCACATCTTCGTAATTCTGAATTGTGCGTGATCAACATACAAATGTAGGTGTCTTTTTGTATACTGACATCTGTTCCTTTGGGTAGATACCGTGTAGTGGGATTGCTGGATCAAATGGTAGATCTACTTTTTGTTATCTGAGAAATCTCCACAGTGGTTTCCATAGAGACTATAATTTTCACTCCCACCAACAATGTATAAGCATTCCCTTTTCATCGCATTCATGCTTACATCTTTTTTTAAAAAAAAAATGGTCACTCTGACTAGTGTGAGGTAGTGTCACATTGTAATTTTAATTTGCATTTTCCTGAAAATCCCACTTGCTTATTTTTGTTTTTGTTGCATTTGCTTTTGAAGTCTTAGCCATAAATTCTTTCTCTAGGCCAATGTCCAGAAGAGTTTTTCTAGGTTTTCTTCTAGGATTGTATGGTTTCAGGTCTGACAGTTAAGGTTTTAATCCATCTTGAGTTAATTTTTGCATACGGTGAGGCATAGGAATCAAATTATATTTTTCAGCATGTAGCTATTCAATTTTCCAAGCATCATTTGTTGAATAGGGTGTCCTTTCTCCAGTGTAAGATGTCTGCTTTGTCAAAAATCAGTTGGTTGTAGGTATTTATTTGGGTTTGTCTCTAGATTCTCTATTCTGTTCCATGTGTCTACACTTGTACCAGTACCATGCTGTTTCAGTTACTATAGCATTGTAATATGATTTGAAGTCAGATAATGGGATGCCTTCAGCTTTGTTCTTTTTGCTTAGGATTGCTTTAGCTATCTTTTTTGGTTCCATATTAATTTTAGGAATTTTTTTTCTAATTTTGTGAAAAATGATGTTGGTAGTTTGATAGGGATTGCTCTGAATCTGTAGATTACTTTGGACAATAATAATAATTTAATAACTTTTAATAATTTAATAACTTTTGGTCTTCCAATCCATGAGCATGGGATATTTATACATTTGTTTAACAACAATGTATAAGCATTCCCTTTTCATCGCATTCATGCTAACATCTTTTTTTTTTTTAATAATGGTCACTCTGACTAGTGTGAGGTAGTGTCACATTGTACTCTACATTTCCTTCATCAGCATTTTGTAGTTCTCTTTGTAGAAAAATTTCACTGCCTTGGATAAATATATTCCTATGTGTTTTATTATTTTGGCAACTATCGTAAATGGAATTGAGTTATTGATTTGATTCTTAGCTTAGTCATTATTGCTGGGTAACTGTGCTACTGATTTGTGTGTTTTGACTTTGTATCCTGAGACTTTACTGATTTCTTTTATCAAGTCCAGGAGTATTTTGAAGGAGTCTTTAGGGTTTTCTCTGTATAAGATCATATTATCAGCATGCAGAAATAGTTTGATTTCCTATTTTCCAATTTGAATACCATTTCTTTCTTTCTCTTGCCTGATTGTTCTGACTAGGACTTCCAGTACTATGTTGAATAATAGTGGTAATGGTATTATTATTATAAGTGATTTTCTCAGCAATCTAAGATTGTTTGTGTGGAAAAAATAGGCAAATATTATACTTATGTAAGTAATATTTTTATTATGCCCATGCATTATTTTCCAAATACACTGCTAAATAGTAAAAAGAAGCAACATTTGAATTTGTAATAATTACTAACATTTGTTGAATATTTATTATTTAATATAACTCCTATACTAACCTTTTAAACTTCATTATCTAATTAAATATTCACAAAGGCCTTTGAGGAGGTAAAATTATATGCATTTTTTCATTGTAGAAAAATGAGACTTAATGAAGTTGCATAATTTACCTAAGGTCACAGAACTGGCAAGAGATAGATATGTCTAACTTCTAAGCCCATACTCTTAACCACATTAACAAAAATATTCTACTAAAGAAAAAAATAAAATTATTGCAAAAGAAACTCTAAATATAGTATAGATTTATTAATCTATTCAATATATAATAATTAACATTTTACTATTTAAATCCCCAGTAGCTATTATAAAATTCTGTCTATAAAAATTGAATCAAACAAATGTATCTTATTTTTATTTTTAAATCAGTAAAATATTTTCCAAGATCTCATGTGCAGGAATGAAAGGACCTTCAGTAATAATCAGACTTGAAAGGGCCTTCTTTTCTTTCTCGAGTTATACCAGAATTACAGAATGGGGTTCGTTTTGCTACCCTAAATATCTGATGAGGAAATGCTGGGCTTGAGTCCACAGTAGTGCCCATCACAGGCTTAGCTCTTTCTGCTACCCAGATTTGAGTCCTCGCATCTGGACTTACTCAGAGATAACCTGCAGTGGTTTACCTAAGGGACTACAGACTCCCTGGAGCCAACATCATGGTGCTACCTGCAGCCTCCAGCAATCTTTGGTCAAAATGCCTGAACCTCCTATCAAATATTCCATACCTGACCTGCTAGAAGTTCAGTAATTTCTCAGCATCATTCTTGAGATCAATCTAAGGAATCTATTTCTACTTTTTCTAACCCTGGAATCCTACTTCACCAGAAAATCCAGCGCAGATATCTCACCAGGAAAGATGTTATCTCGTGCTATTAATAACTGTGTCATGATAAGTCCAAATGTTGAAATGTCGGCTATCTTCTTTAGATAAAGGGACAGGGATGGGGGAATATCTATTGCAGTGAGAGCAAAACACAAATCAATATCTCAGTAAACTATTCTGTCTCAATAAAACTAAAAAAAGTCAAGCTAAACTTGCTATTAACTTTTCTAGAAAAAAAAGACTTGAATGGATATATGTGAAATTGTATAATGTATGCATATGTACACATTTTAAAATATATATGAGCCTGATTTGTTAAGAGGAATAGAGTATTATACAAAAATTAATATATAACCCAATTGTGAAGTAAATATCTGTCCAAACATTATTCTAAGACAGAAGTTGACAAACTATAACCCACTGGCCAAATCCATCCCAGTGCCTGTTTTGTAAGTCTCATGAAGAAAGAATAGTTTACTTTTTCTTCTTTGAGACAAGGTCTCACTTTGTTGCCCAGGCTAAGGTGCAGTGGCACAATCATGGTTCACTGCAGCCACTAACTCCTGGGATCAAGCTAGCCCTCTGCCTTAGCTTCCCAAGGAGCAGGACTACAGGCATATGACACCACGCCTGGCTAATTTTTAAAATGTCTGGGGAAATGAGATCTTGAAGTGTTGCCCAAGCTGATCTTGAACTTCTGGCCTCACATGATCCTTCCAACTTGGCCCCCCAAAGTACTGAGATTACAGACGTGAGTCATCAAGCCCAGCCTATATTTTAAAATGGCTGAAAAAGATTGAAAGATGAATAATATTCTGTGACACATGAAAATTGTATAAAATGTAGTTGTAGTGTCCATAAAGTTTACATTCATTCAGAGTCCCTTCATTCTCTTATACATTGTCTATCACTGTCTTTGTGCTACAATAACAGAGTTGTCGTTCCAACAGACACTATATGACCCTCAAAACCTACAATATTTACTATATTAGCCTACAATACTTACTCTCTGGATCACAACAGAAAAAACATGCCATCTCCTGATCTAGCACCAGGAAAACTTTCTGTGTCAATGACTAGCTATTATTGATGGAAAATGCACTGCCCTGTTATAGAGTGATTAATGACATCATCATCACTTTCAGGTAAATAACTTACCAGAATTATAATGTAAAGAAATACTCATATACATCCTATACATGCAGTCACACAAAATGCTTTTTTAAATACAGTAAGCAAATTGTTCTTTTTTAAAAAAATTGCTAATTTTTAGATATGTACCGGATATGCCTCAAGTTTGTTAGGAGACCGATCCTTCATAGTTTGGTTATTTTCAATAAAGAAACAATACAATAAAGCAACAATTACCTTTATACAAAAAAAAGTATGTCTCGCTACAGCTGTATCAACATAATATTTTTTTCTTTTGGTATGCAGCTGACATTGCATGTCAAGTTTGACATACTTGGCCAATGATGCAAAATATGACCTCTATTGCCTATGAGCATAAACTTAGAAAATTTCCCCTGAACGAAATTTTTTTGAGAGAGAGAGGAAATACGCTGAAGGATATAATTAGGCTTCTTTTATCTACAATTTTATGAAGTACTTGATTTGACACACATGTTCAATTTCTAAAACATATTTTTATATAGGCTCATATAAGCACTAAATATTTATAATTCAGATTAAGTACTAAGCTGTGTGACCCATGGTTAGTGTGAGGGAAAATGCTGAATAATTATTTTCTGTTGAACTAAGAATTTTACTCTATATAATCACTTACACAAATAAACACTATGAGTTTTTAGCGTTCGTGCATTATCTTATTAAATAAATAAATATAATAATACTATGTTTTCCAATGTGCTCTTAAATAATTATACCATCACCTCTCAACCCCAGCTCTGAAAACATCTGAAAACATCAGCAATAAACTAACTCTCAGTTAATCTAATAGTCTTGGTTGATGCCAGCAAATACCTTATCATTTTAAGTGACTGCAGAAAGAACGTGTTAAATTTTGTAGTCTTCTTTGTTTCACTCCTAAATATTATAGTTAGCCTATAGTGCACTGACAAGAAAACAAGCCATATTGTCCAACTCCTAAGAGAAATAAACAAAAGTTATATGACTATACAACTGGAGGCTGATATGCACCTGTCTAAATAAATAGCCATAGCTTGATTTATACTCTCTCCAAAGAGGTACTAAGACTGAGGCCTTCAGTAAGTAAGTCACATTCTCTATGCAAACATTAACAAACTGAAAAGCAGATTTAACTTTATCCATAGTTCCTGGAAAGAACAACAACGTAACTGAATTATTCCTGAAGGTATTAAAACATTTTCCTAGCAGATCTAAATCACAGGACAGTGGATTAAAAAACCACAACAACATTTTACATGGTCTCTCATTTCTTCCACCTATTGAAAGTGTACTATTTTCTTATGCTTACCCTGAAAGTCAAGAGTTCATTGTGAGATGTTAAATAAATCCTTGCCCTGTTGAAACTATACAACTTTACATGGTAAATATACTTAAAAAGAAAAAAAAAAGACAAGTAATACTTCCTTTAAGTGACAATGAATTTACCATTACCACTTAATTCTGCTAATCACAGTGGGATTCTAAATGTGTAATTTCTCCTTTGACTTCCTTTTCCTCTTTACAGGAACCATCACTGGGTCCTATTTGACATTCATTTCTTCTTTTGCTATAAATAGAGCATCAAAATAAGTTGTTCATTAGAAGGAACACCTCCAAGCTGTTGCTAACTTATGTAGGCAACTAAAGACATTCTTTGTGTTTTCCTCTTAAAAAAAAAAAAAAAAAAGCCAGGCTTGGACAGATGAAGAAGAGGAATGTTAAGGAATAAAAAGCCTAGAATCTCTGAAATAACTCTGTACAATATTCAGTTCTTTCTAGTTACTCTGAATGAAATGCTATTGAAAATGTAAGTTTCAGTGATTCATGACCTTAAATTATTGTTCTGGAGGATCAGTCCAAAGAATATTAAAAAGTGTTTTCAACTCACTACACTTTTAAAAAAGTGCCAGCATCCTCTTTTCTCTGACTTCAAGTGTTCAAGAGAATCACATTGATGGGACATTGGAAGAAGTTATTTGGATGCATGTTGCAAATCTCTCATCTCTTGAGTTTATGATAGATGTCAGTGAAGTTTGTGGCTGGATAACAGTAGTCCTACATCAAGGAGATTTATGGGGAGGATGCATTTAGTATTATTCATGAACCACTTAACAAGCTCCAACCAAGGATACAATTTGGCCTTTGTTTATAGTCCCAGGAGGTCTTTAGAGGGCTTTTGAAAATTGAAGAGATTTTTTGATAAATGGTGGACTATCTTTAGGTGGGTCTGAAAGCTCTAAGTGTATTTTCCTGTTAACTCGAAGAGAACTACATTTCATCCTAACTTCCCTGTTTTCTCAATAAAAAATTATCAGATATTCTGCTGGTATTTTATTTTGCTATTGTTCTGCTACATTAAATAACCAAGAGGGACACATTTTTTAGAAAAATGTTCATTTCACTCTCTATTACAGGAAGTTGGAACATCTTAACAGGCTATCCAGACTATTTGAACAGAAATGAAGCAACATATGTTTGAAACTGTCTTTTGTATTATATTCTTTATGTTTATGACCCACATCCTTCTCAGTGAATTGTTATTTATGGCAACTTATGTATATAATAGTTTGGACTTAATCAAGAACTTTAGTTCCACAGCTAACTGAAAGACTTGGGAATCAGACAATTGCATTGAGCATCTTAGTTGAATTTAATTAGAAGAAAACATTTCACTAGTATTATCAGTGTGAGAGGAGGTAGTGACATAACCAATAGAACTGTAACTAAGGGTAATAGATAAAATATTTAGACAATTTTTGAAAATTATTTAAAAATATTGTTAGTTTTCTAAGCAATTTGCAACCAAAGAAAGTACCTTCAGAATGTGACCATATTAACAAGCAAGACATAAAGACATTTTTATTTCAGTGAAAGTACAGGATATGAAAATGATTTCATCCTACCTAACCTTTAAGATGATTGCAGAAGCAAACTTATTCAATCCATTTTATGGCCACTTTGTGTGAGTTTTTTTTTGATTTGGAGTGCTTGAGCCTATAGATTGCAGGTTTAAAAAACAGACATATTATTGCAGATATAATTTCATTGGAGACTGTGGTTTCCAGGGCTTTATTTTATACCTGACGACCTCTATGCAGAGTGCTTTTTGTCTCATGAAATGTTTCATTCCCAAGCCTATCCTTCCTCCAATTT
The DNA here is from genome assembly GCF_000164805.1 of Carlito syrichta. Taxonomy (NCBI): domain Eukaryota; kingdom Metazoa; phylum Chordata; class Mammalia; order Primates; family Tarsiidae; genus Carlito; species Carlito syrichta. The sequence continues at coordinate 786,913 of NW_007174137.1, forward strand.
CAATTATGGAGTTCCAGTCAAACCACAAGCGCTAGGGCCTCAGACTTACTCTCCATCAGCAGTATCTAACATGATTCCAATGTGAAAACAACTGGTGAAATCATCTGGTTCAAGTCCATGGTATTTTAGATGCAGTTATGAAAGTCCAGAGATTAACTGACAAGACTAACAGTTTGTGAGTGACAGCAGTCTTCTTTATAAAAGTTTCTTAATCTATCTCTTATCAACTCCCAGAAATGTTTGACAATGGTTTAAGGGACTTCTGACACGGTTAGCAAAGCTACTAGATCAAAATGCCCAGAGAAAATACATTTTTAAGAATTATATCATGTGTTATATGATTGGAATTTAAACCATAGTAATATTAACATGTAAAAAATATAAATATAGTGTGACTTTTGGGGAAAAAAGTGAAACCATCATAAACAATCTCCTAGCTAGATGCTGAAAAATATACCACTTTTAATAATTCAGTTCAAAAACATGCTAAAATAACTTAAAGGTTAACACATAAAAGCTAGGATAGAGAGAAGAGAGAAAAAGAAGACTTACTCAAAAATTCTATTAATCCTCACTAATGTTCTGTTTTGCCTCCCCTAGGCACTAATTCTTTGTGAGGATGCCAAAATGCCAGATGATATTACCTTGGGTTTCCTGAGTAGGGAAACTCCTTTATATAGTGTGATATGGCAATGTTTGTGTCAGAAAGCCTAACAAGTAAACAGGGGTTAATGTTTGCAAAGCAGAAAGTCAGTTCCTGAGGCATTTGGTTTACACCTCATATAAGCAAAGTAGCTGGCCAAATAAATAACTTGGTCTTCCTTAAGTGCTGGCATTCATTGTCATTAAATTGATGATAATTAAAATTAAAATTAAGAGCAGGGCTTGGTAGCTCAGCCTGTAATCCCGTACCTTTTGGGAGGCTGAGGTGAGTGGATTGCCTGAGCCCGCGGGTTCGAGACCCGCCTGGGCAGCGAGACCTCATCTCTACAATAAATCAAAAAATCAGCCAGGCGTGGTAGTGCATGCCTGTAACTCCGGCTACTCAGA